>NC_142315.1:1380000-1535000 GCF_054855325.1 Carica papaya | reverse complement strand
AACCGCCAAATAATCAATTATACCCTATTGTGTTATAAGTTTATCCTGCAAAAAGTAGTGGCAACTCTAGTAATTACATCCAATCAATCGTCTACTTTCAAACCTCTCGCAGCTATAAATATATCTCTTCACCTTTCAAATTGATCAGTGATATTGGTCACCTCCATTTTCGCTTACCAAGAAGGTATATTCTTCCCTGCTCTCTTTAGATGTAATGGATTACATGTATACAGACATCTACATGTATACATCATGTTTAAGTATTTTTATCAGTTGATAGATGTGTGGATAAAAAGATTAATGCCTAGCGTTAACTGGGTTTATTCGAGTGAGTGTTGGCCTGTGATATATATATATAGGTCTCTTACATATATATTGGCTTTCAAACATTAGCTATTACACTTCACTATTGATGTATCGATGTATCTGCATGCAACCATCATGTGAGTGTATGTATATATCCATGTTGAGTGTTTGGGTTATGGTTGTGATGGGTATATTTGGTGCATTTGCAGGCTAGTTTTTGAGTTACCCTTACATCCACTGCCTATATATATATATAGATATATATGTTTTGGGAAGGTTTGGTAATGGCAGGTGTGGTCGGATTGAGATCAAAGAAGCTTATTCTGAGAAGATCACCATGCTTACTCTCTATGGCTTTGGCTTTTGCCTTTCTTCTAGCATTAATGTTATCTGGTACGTGTGTGTATATATATAATCTCTTTCTCTCTACTAATCAGCTGATGAAACAAAATTTTCTAAGTGGCAGCAGTTTAGATAACAAGATTTTTCCAAGTAAAAGGAAATCAAGCATGCAAAAAGGGGAACTTATATATATATATATATTAACATGACCTTGCATGTACGCACCCTAATTCCCTCTCTAGAGTTAATTAATTACCTCTTGAATTGCTAAACTATTAATTACTGCATTAATGATTCATAATCCTCAACTCTCAACTACTGCTAAATGTATTCTAAAAAATAAAAAAATTAATAATTATTTTGTTAAATAGTTTATACATATTTTCTCTGTGTGTGTTATCTCTTAATAGTTATTTTTATTATATTACAATTGATATATATATATATTTAATTAATAAAAGTATGAATTTACAATTATTCTAAAAATGGAATTAAAGCAAAAATGGGTTTAATCTAGTTGTTAAGTAAATATAAGCATTAATTTTGGCATGAATGTCTTATATATATATACATATGTAAGTTCTTTTAAATTGTACATTTCATAAATTACATGACATTTGTATATCTATAAAAATATATGTAATGCACAACCCATGAGTCAATTTTATATCTTTATGAGGATATATAGATGTATCCTTCTTTCAATCAAAAAATATTTGGTAGTTAAAATTAATTATGGTTCAAAAATTTAATGAAAAATGCAGGTGTTGAGTCTTATCATGAAAAGGAAGAAGATGATATAGTTGGTAGGGAAGGCGGCAGAAAGAGTAGGGTAGTGATGTTTCCCAAGAACAACATAACTACTGCCCTTGCAGCTCGTAAGATGCTGCAGATGCTGCAGTCTACTGGTAACTCTCTCTCTTACAATATTACTTGTCTGTATATATATATATATCTATATATACTACCCAAATATTTTGTAGAATATATAGAATTGAAAGAAAGGTTTTTTCTCTATCCTGGCCGAACTCCACGTGTAGGTAAATCTAAGATCAATTAATTAACTAAAATGATGTTGTAATGCACATTAATTATGAAGCTTATCTTATTTTGTAAAAAAAAAACAAAATTATAGATGATGGAGACAAAAATCGGATGGGAAAATCATGTTCGAAGGACGATATAGTGATATTCCAAGGTTCATCGACTCCGCTCCCGAGTGGAATTCCGTCGTACACGGTTCAAATCCTCAACTCCTGCGTCTCCGGTTGCAGCATTGCCGACATTCACCTCAGCTGCGGCTGGTTCAGCTCTGCCCGGCTCGTAAACCCTCTTGTTTTCCGGCGTGTCCGCTATGACGATTGCATTGTTAATAATGGCGACGCTCTTGGTCCTGGACAAACCCTCTCCTTTCAATATGCCAACACTTTTCCTTACCCGCTTTATGTCTCTTCTGTTTCTTGCTGTTGATCCATGAGATCTACCACCAGTAGAAATAGAATATCGGTGTAAATTTTTGCTGCTCTTGTTTTCTTCTACTAATATTATTAGCAGAGGGTTTGTGGTAAATTGGGTTTCAACTTTTGGATCCTGGGCATGCGCTGGCTTCTCATATTTTCTACCTCATGGCCCAAATTATTCCTGTATGGTGTTCAGATTTATATCTATTTTATCAACATAACAAGACATATATATACATATGCAGAGAAAGAGAGCTCTGCTTCACAAGAAAATTGCTAATTAATCAATTCTGTAGACAAAAAAAAAAAAAGGAATACATTGCTAATTAATCAATTACTGGGCATAATCATAACTGAAATCAGTGACACCAACCATGGCAGATAGGATTTGAGAAACAAGATAAAGGGAACCCCCCATGATTGCCAAGATTAAAATTGCAGAAATTGGGTTCTTCAACAACTCAAAGATTGGCTTGGCGATGGTATAAACAGCACCAGTACTTACAGTAAGTGCATACAGCGCATATCTCCTCACATTATCCCAAAACTCCTCCACTAACGGCCCTTCAGGACCCAGAGCCAAAGCCTTCTCATCTCCCATCATCATCATCATCCCCATCACCACCGCCACCGCAAACCCTCCAAACACCATATACCCATTTGCAGAATCTTCCAAAGATTCCTCCTTTTGGGGTTCTTGGACCGAAATCAGACTAGGGTTTTCTGCGAGAGACTCTTTTGAAGGGTACCCAAGAGTTTGTTCAGGGATTTTTGCGGGTGTTCTTGAGAAATTAATGGATTGTTTTCTGTGAAATGTTGAGGAATTGGTAAGGAGCAGAAGAGGATGGTTTGGAGCCGAGTTGGGTTTTGGTAGGTGGATTTGGAATTTGAGTGTAGAGATATTCATATTGGTAATTCTGATGGTTTAGAAGGTCAGATCATACTGTATCTGCTCTGGGAGGAGACCATCATGAGCTTGTGGTGGATGCAATTCTCTCTTTTTTAATGCCTTATCTCTTCTTAGCCAAAAGGGGTTGAGAGAGAAAGAGAAGAGACAACTACAACTAGTGATTTAATGGAATTTAAATTAATTAAATTTTGATGCATAAATATTTAGTGTTATATATATTTATAATGTTAATATATACTTGTTATTTGCTATTATATTTAAATATTATTTTATTTTAATTAATGTTGAATATTTTGTCTCGTGGCTACCTCTACAAGGAGAATCGTTGTGCACCCATTGCTAATAAAATGTATATAAAGTTTTGGATTCAAGTTCTTCAAATGTACATAATTTCTCAGGAATTCCAAATTAGAGAAGAATTTTACACAAGTCATGGGATATACAAAGCAAAATTTCTATAGATACCACGTGTTTAAATCACATACCATGCATGTCATCCAATGGTGACATCAGACCAGAATATGCTCGCTATTGTATGTATACGTACAAAAACTTGTATCCATAATTCCCTTTTTGCCCTTCCCTTTTTTCTCACACTTTCTTCTTCCCTCACCTTACCAGACGTCATGAGCTGTTGCTAACCCCCAACCCCTACGAGCAAGTCCTCCATGACTCAAGCGGCCTTCTCTCCCCTTTTCTCCCTCTCCCTCGTTCTCTCTCTTTCCTCTCGTATTCTTTCCCGTCATTCACTTTTCTTCGCAGAATTTCCATGTCTTGTGAAGTGTAAAAGTTTTCACTTTTCAAGTTCTTTTTTTTGTGGTTCTTCTCTGTTGAGTAATTCAGGCCGCTGTTAGTTCTCTTTGGGGTTTTTTCTTTGTGGGTTTTGTTCTTTGCCTGGTGTTAGGTCGGGATTAGTGGGTTTCCTCTCTTTGTTTGCGTGAATGATGCTAATGGTGTTCGGTTCTTTCGTCTGTTCCGCCAAGTCTCTGTGGTCTCTCCAGCTAAGCTAGAGCCTGGTTATTTTTCTCGTTTAGGGTTTTTGGTTTTAAAACCCTTTATTCTCGCTTGTTTTCCCTTGTTTTTTTTGTGTGGCTATTTTGGATCATTCCCAGTTCTTGCTTCAGTTTCTGTACTAAAGAGGACACAGAATCCCCTCCTTTTCTTTACATTTTTGTTTAGGTTTTTCTCTGATTCCTGTGTTTGTTGGGTTTCTCGTAATGGGGTTTGTGTTTTCTCGAGAACTCCGTTACAATCTTAAGGCTTGTGAACTGGGTGCATATTCTTTTCATTGATGACCGACATGGTTCATCGGATATCAAAAGCTGGTTCCTTGACTTTGGAAAGTAGCAGCTCATCCGATTGAGTTCTTCTTGGAATCTGTAATTTCTCTTTCCTTCTTTATACCAAAATGTCTGCAGATAATCATGGTTTTGTGGCTTGGGAAGAGCACATTGTGTGCAATGAGCGTGGTAGGCGTCTGGTTCACTTTTTCTTGAAGGATGCATCCGGGGACTCGGTCCTTGTAGTCGAGGGGACCGAGAGGAGTATACGGCACATGATGTATGTAGTTTCAGATGAGTTCTTGCAGATTTACGGATCCAAAGTATCCATCAATGCCTGTACAAAATGGCGAGCAAGAAGAGACGTCGTGGAGTGGTTGAACATGATAGTTGGAAGTATGTGCTTTTACGTATTTGCATATTTTAGGTTTTCTATTACCTGCTTTATCTGTATTTTCATTGCGTTTTTTCCATTTAAATAGAAGATTTGAAGTTCTTTATTGTTGTAGAGTATAGATGTAATCTTAATATAGTAGATGGTGCTAATTTCCCATTGACAATATGGGGCAGGACTAGACTAGCATTTGAGTTAGCTAGTCTTGGGATTGTGTAGCATTCAAGTCTTTGCATTAGCCCAAGGGAATAATTTCCCATTAGTTTATAGTTCCCTTTTTCTGGTCTTACTTAATCCAGCTGTTAGTATTTTGATTACTAACTACCAATTTATTACCTTATCAACTTACTCTGTGGAATCTTGTATTTATAAGAATTGCCAGATTAACAGAGTTCTTAGTTGTTCATTAGCTAAAATTGACGATGTTTATAGACATAGTTAGCTCCTTTTAATATTTCCGAGTTACTATGGACGGTGTCCTCTATTTCATTTGGCTTAGCATGTTAAGACCAAATTGGCTGCTGTAAATATGTGAGCAATAGTGATGTATTCTTTCATATATCGTTGATGTTGCCAAGACATTCTATTGCAGACATCACTTTAGACATATTTGGAGATAATAGTGTGTTTGTGCATTTGTGAATTTGTCTCACTCTTTGTCCACGATTGCTAGCATTTCCAGCATGTCCTCATTTACATATAGATGTGTGTACGATCGCATGCGTGAATGTGTTCTCACTCTTTTTGAAGGTTGGAGTGTTAGCATTTCAAGATTAACTGATATTCCCATGGTTCATAGATTTCAGCTTAGGCTAACCTTTATTATTGGTCGTAAGCTCTTTAGCTAATTCATCTTTGTTCTCTCGTGATTAGTTAGGGATTTGAAGTACCTTTGATGTTGTTATTTTTTGGGTTAGTGTCATAGCCTAGTTATAGATGCTCATTTTTTCAGGATTGGCATTTACATTCTGTTTGGATAAATTTTAGTGATGGTTAATTAATATGTGGTAATGATAGTAATTGGATAGTAATGACATATGAGAGGAATGACAAATTTTTTTTATATTTAGATGATTGTATGTTAATGTATGTTAATGATATATTTTTGTTTGGATGATAGGATGATATACTTGTATTTTCAGTCAATTACTAATTTACCCCTTCCTATTTATGTAATAGTAAGTAGTATATAAGAAATATATAATAAAAAAATAAATTAAAATATTTACCAATATAATTATATTTGTATTTAAATAAATAATTATTACAAATTAAATTTTTATATTTAATAAAATAAATAATAAATTGTGAGGATAAAAATAAAATTAAGTATATTATATGAGGATATAAAGGGAAAAAAAATAATTTGGCAATCACATACCATCGAGTCAGTGGTTTTAAAATTCATCCAAAATTTGCCGGTCAGATATTGTTTGTTACCATTGAAAATTGAAACAAACATGATTTTCTCACATCCGTGGAGTATCATACATTAAAATCTTATCATTTATTACGATTCAAATAAGGTGTTAGGGATCTACTTCTATCCCTATTCTTGCTGGAGCTATTATCAGGATTTTAGAATCGTTAGGATTTTAACAGGAACTCGTGCAATAACCTCTTTCTATTTGGACATTCTGAAAAAAAGGGTAGAACAATCAATTAAGTTTGAACCAACTAACTTGACCAGAAAGGGGCCTGGTTTTTAGGCTTTCTCTTTACACTGTATTTGGATAAATGTTTGTAAAGGAATGGAAATGAAAGGAGAAGATCATTTCCCAAGGAAAGGAAGGAAAATGTTTCTTTATTTGGCAACTAAAAAATTAAGAAATTAAAGGAAAGGAAATGATTGTTTGAATATTCTGTTAGTTTTAGAATTGTCAAGGAAAGGATAACATTGATGATAAAAAAAGGTTAATAATAGACTTTGCTAATAGAATGGTAAATCAGATAATGAAGTATAAAGTAGAAAATTAACCATTAAAATTGCCTTTTTCTTTTCTTTCCTTTCATTTTCTTCCAATTTGGGGGGAATGAAAAAAATACTGTGAAGGGAAAGCAAGGTCACTAAAAGTTCCTCCATTTCATTACTAGCCTTTTATTTTTGAGCCAAAAAATGGAAGGGATGGTGGGCATCCCCTCATTTTTTTTTCTCTTATTTTTTGGAAGAAAAATGGGATGTGTTTATATATATTCACAAGCACCAACAGGTGCAACTCATATGTAAAAATGTTAAAAGTTAATCAAAATATCAATAAGGTTCTCTAAGTCCTTACTCGAATAAAGAGAATGACTGTTTGGAACCGTGAATCTTTTAGATCTATCCATTGTTTTTTTTCTCTTCACTTCTCAGTTCTCCCGATCTGAACATGGTTTTAAACTTGGGTTCTGTATACAGTTCTTGATGGAAATGCTTGTAAGGCCACTGAAGCCTTCCGGAAGCGTCCACACTCTGTAACAGTGACCTAGTGATTCACTGTTGGGTCTGCAGCAAATTGGTCTCACTACTTAGTTAATTAGGTGTTTAATCAATAATCCTAGATTAGTTAGAATTTTGTCTGTCCTTGTACTGCCTCTTTAATTTTCTACCTTCTGTTATTGCCTTTTCTGTTATTGTTTTTTGTCTTGTTCTGTGACGAAATCAGTAGAAAAAGAAATAAAATATGCCGCATGCTTCGTGACAAATCATATGAAAACCCTCTAATCAAAATCCTCAATCTTTCATATATTCTCCCTGTCTCTTTTCTCTCTTCCTCTCATCTTCTCTTCTACCTATTTTCTCCCTACTGTGTTCTCTCTTTCTCTTGCTAAACCCTAAACAATTTCTTACCAGACTCCTTGACTGAACATATGTCTAAGGAACCTGATAACTTGGTATCAGAGCCATCTGATACTGACAATACCCTCTTTTCATGAGCTGTGATGACAAGAACCACAATGACCGACACCCAAAGGGTCCAAATGCTGGAAGAATCTGGTTGGGGTTTTGACCAGAAGCTGAAAGACTTTATGCCAGAAGTTTACAGCACCATGTGCTCCTCCATAGACGAGCTGCACGAGTCTCAATGCCTATACTAGCTGCATCTCAAGGCGTGCTTTGAAAGCGTGGAGCAAAGAATCCGCAACATGGTCTGACCTCCTGAGCAGCCAGCACAGATATCATCTACACCACGCCTATGCAACCCAACAAGGGTATTTTGCCCACTCTGAGACTGTGAGAAGTGGGATGGGGAAGTGCCAGTCAGGAGGCTCCTAGAGGAGCCCTCAGAATTACTGTGTCGAAGGTAGAAATACCTATCTTTGAAGGGGTTATCTGTGGTTTTGGATAAGAAGGTGCATGAAATATTTCAGGAACATGGAGTACCAGCTGAGCAAAGAGTTGAGCTAGCGACTCTACATCTGGGGGATAATTCTGAAGTGTGGTATTAAGGTTGGCAGGCAAATAACAACCTATGGTTTGGGAAGTTTCTGCAGAAGAGCTTTGCAAAAGGTTTTGGCAAATCAGCTAAAATAGATGCTGTTGAGGAGTTTGATAAACTCATTCAAGAAGCAATGATGACTGAATACCAGAAGCGTTTCGAGGAGTTGTGCTCCTTAATGCTCAAGGATAAACCAAGGTTGCAAGAAGGGGATCTCATTTCTAGCTTTCTGAGTGGTCTGAATGCAGAAATCCGGCTCATGATCCAACTTTTAAAGCCTCACCATTTAAATGACGTATTTGAGCAAGCCTTGTTCAAGAACTAGCTGTCTTGGTTTCTTCCCAACGTCACTGAGCCTCCCAGAGGATCGCGAACAACAGTTACGCTAGAACTACCTACTCTGCCCCTCAAGCCAACCCTTTAATAGAACTTCCAACGCTTTTAGAAACCACCTACCTGGCCAAAGTCCACCTCGCACAAAAACAGGCTCCAACAACCACCAAAATCCCACTTAACCGAGCAAAAAGATCCTACAATGCTTACTATAAATGTCGGGGCTGATACTACCCTGGCCACTAGTGCAAAATCAGGACTGCCCTAGTAGTGGAAGCAGTTGAAAAGGACCAGAAGGAAAGGGAAGCAGAGGAAGAGGGGTTGGAGGAAGAGAAGAAGGAAACAGGTACTGTAAGGGTCAGGGGAGTTGTAGAAGGAGAAAAAGGTGGTGATCTTGCTTGATAGTGGCAGCTCCAGTTCCTTTCTGGATGAAAGGGTAGCAATGCAACAGCGGCAGCTGGTAATGACCTGAAGGGTCCTCGAGGTCGTGGTAGCTAATGGACAAAGGGATGATGAGTTCAGGAGTTTGCAAGGGAGTACGCTGGACAATGCACCACCATCAACTCATCTATGATCTATGGATTTTTGCACTTGGCTACTATGACTTGATCCTAGTAGTATACTGGATGAAGCAGTAACGTCCCATGAACTTTCATTTTTCTACTCTCGGGTCAGCTTCAAAAGAAATGGTAATGAGATTTCATTGCTGGGGTTGATAGACTGTAAGGAGTTGCGGATTGTGTTCTCCGAAAGTTTCAAGCAAATAGTTACTGGAGGTGGCAATCCATGGTCCCGCAAAATGGGTTAATTAATTTTTTGGGATTGAATTATAAAATTCAAGAGGGGCAAAAAACAAGGTTGTAGATGCCTTATCCAGAAGAGAGGCTGAAGGGGAACATACTGGAAAATGGAGGCACAACCACATTCAACAGGTAAGATGAATGCATCGATCACTGTTGCTGTTCCAGCCTGAGTAAAGAAGTAGAAAGCAACCATAATGGAGACCAGAAAATGATAGAGTTGATCAAGTAATTGCTGGTAACACCTGATGCTAAGCTCCTGCATAAGATGGCTGATGGGATAGTGTGTTTAAGGGGAGGATTGTGATAGGGAGTAGCTTGGATTTAAAGCAAAGCTCATTCAAGAATAGCATGGTTTTGCTCTAGGAGGACACCAAGGATAAGAGCTACTAACACAAGGCTGAAGCAGCATTTTTATTGGCCAGGTCTTAAAGCTGATGCAGTTGCATGGATACAACAGTGTGATGTGTGGCAGAGGTGCGAGACAGAAAGGGTCACATTACCAGGCCTCTTACAGCCGCTTCCAGTGCCAAAACAAGCTTGGTCACACATCTCGATGGATTTCATCAAAAATCTACCCAAGTCTATGCAACATGGACTCCATTCTAGCGATGATAGACAGATTCACAAAATATGCAGACTTTGTGAGATTAAAACATTCTCTCAGACCCTAAAGTTGCCCAACTTTTTGTTGAGAATGTGCACACGTTACATGGGCCATCGCATATTATCGTCACTGATCGTGAAAAGGTGTTCACTAGTTTATTTTGGCAGGAATTCACGGAGTTGATCGGCAGCACTATGCACCTCAGTTCCATATACCATCCACAGGCAGATGGCCAAACAGAAAGAAATCAGTGCCTAGAAAGCTATCTTCATTGCATGATTTTCAGGAGGCCCAAGCTCTACGCCAAATGGCTTAGTCTATCAGAGTGACCATACGATACCCACTTATCACTCCTCCTTAAAGATGAGTAATGTTCCAAGCTGTCTATGGGTTCCCTTCCCCTCATTTTACTGAAGTTATTGAGGTAGAAACACCCTTAATACAACTGGAGGAATTCTTGGAGGAAGGGCAAGAGATGAGCCAAGTCATTAGACAACATCTGCTGGAGTCTCAGAATCGCATGAAGCAGTTCATAGAAATGAAAAGGTCAGAACGAGAAGTTCCAGGAACAAGATCTGATGCTCCTCAAGCGACAGCCATACAGGCAGGTTTTGGTTGATAATAAAAGACAAATGAAGCTCTCTGCCATGTTCTTTGGTCCCTACAAAGTTGACAAGAATATTGGTGCCACAGCTTATCATCTGCAATCACTAAAAGGTTTGAGGATCCACTTGGTATTCCACGTATCTCAACTCAAGAGATACTCTCTGAGAAAGCAAATTGTAACCTACCGCCAGCAGATACAGAAGACATTTCAAGGGAAGCCCCTCGAAGTACTGCAGAGAAGAGTGTAGTTGGAGGAGGAAGGGAAGTAGATCAGGTTTTAATTCAATGAAAGAAATGGGATAAAAAAAGCCCCTCCTGGGAGGATGTTTAGGATCTCAAGAAGCAGTTTCTAGAATTCCACCTTGAGGACATCGATGGACTTGAAGGGGAAGGGAGTGTAAGGCCACTGAAGGTCTACCAGAGGCGTGCATGCCCTGTAACGGTGACCTAGCGAGTCACCACTGGGTCAATACTTGGTTAATTAGGTGCTTAATCAATATTCCTAGATTAGTTGGAATTTTGTCCCTACTACTGTACTGCCTCTGGCAGATTTGATTTTCTGCTTTTTGTTATTGCTTTTATGTTATTGTCTTTTGTCTTGCTCTGTGATGAAATCAGTAGAAGAGAAGGGGAATATATGCAGAATGTTTCATGACGAATCATATGAAAAACCTCTAGTCAAAATCCTCAATCTTTCAGATATTCTCCATGTCTCTTGTCTCTCTTCCTCTCATCTTCTTTTCTCCTTATCTTCTTCCTACTCTATTCTATCCTTCTCTTTTCTCCTTATTTCTTACCAGACTCCTTGACTAAGTACATGTCTAAGGAGCCTGACAGTGATCTTATTCTAAATGTGCCTGTACGTAATGAAATTTGTGGAGCTTATATATTAAAACTCTTAGATGTATGATTTCTCCTATACTTAGGAAGTTGCTTAGAGCAGTTGAGTAAAATTGAGTGCAACCAGGAGGTGTATACTAGTTTTGGCATTATAATCTTGTTCATATTGATACTTGAGTCCTTAGAACTCTGTATATGTGCATGTGTGCATGTGCACATATATCAATGTGTGTGCATGTGCACATTGATGTATGTCAGAGAGGAAGTGAGAGTGCTAGTGACCAAATTTTGTTAATACATACCAATGGATTATCTGGCATGTTCCTCAGTGGATCTTAATTCTGTATCCTTGATGTAGTACATCGTGTCACATTTCTTTTTTGTTATACTCTACATTGTACTTCAGCAGGTTAGATACTTTGCTGTTTTAGCTACATGACTTAAAGCAGATGAGAATCTTTCTCTAATTCACCAACTTAGTTACACATGTTGGCATGTGTAGACGCAAACGTATAGGCCCGATGCTTATGTGCATGCCTTATGTGCCTTTTGATTTGCGTGCTTTAGGCAAGTTTTGATATGGAGTCGAATTCACATTATCACTATTCAGATATTACTGAACTTCCTTCTTCATTTGTGCTTATACCTGGCACTATAACGCATTTCTAAATCCATCCTGTAAACATGAACCATAAACAATTCAGGCAGTCATGTATTTTATCATTTGTTTCAAAAGGTGGTTATTTTTCATTTAAATAAATCATTGTCTTTGTTACCAAATTCTCAGAGGGGCTTATTTGAGATCTTATTTGTTATAATGCATTATAAAATGAAAAATCGGATCCTAGAGATCTGCAATTATGGCAATGCAGATACGATACTCTATATTCAAGCAATGCAGATACGATACTCTATATTTAAGCAATGCAGATACAGTACTCTATATTTAAGCAATGCAGACGCGATATTCTATATTTAAGCAATGCAGATACGATACTCTATATTAAAGTCATGTTGTTGCTAACAATAAAATTTACAGCTTACTTCTCTGTTATTCTTTTGCAACTCTGATAATAATTATTATGGTATGAAGTACGCATATTATGCAGTTCTTTTGCTAGATCTATTTACCTGACATGATTCTTACTTCTATTGCCATATTTTTTTATGAATAATACAAGCGATCATTTTAGTGAATCACTTTTAGTGATGCTCACATTTCATGGTGAATTGTTTCATATCATCACTACTTTTGTGTGGCAGATTCACAAATCAATGATTCATCACAAGGTTTTGGATCTCTTGAAGCATCAATTAGTGGCTTAATTTCTCATCAAATACACTTACCTGATCAGATGGTAACTTTATTCTAGAAACATTACATTATGCAATGCAATTTTCAGCACTCTTTATCATTACATCTTAACTCCATTGGTTACTCAGGTTCAGCGGAAATTGAAAGTTCAAAATTCAGATATTGAGTGGTCAGGTGTTGCCTGGATCTGTGCCAAACAGCTCAAGCATTATCCATCTTTTAGTCGGAATGGAACTACTATAACTGTAAGAACTATAATAAAATATTCTCTTGTTTCGTGGATAATAGTATTATTTATTTATTTGGTACTGATGTCAAGATTTCTTTGGGTTCTTTTTCTTTTTCTATGCTGATATCCAGGTTCATTCATTTGTATTTATTATGGCTGAGGAGCAAAGTCACTACATTGGTTACGTGGAAGATATGTATGAAGACAAAAAGGGACTGAAGAAGGTGAAGGTCCGGTGGTTTCACCACAATCAAGAAGTCATGAGTGTAATTCAACTGGATCCACATCCTCGAGAAATTTTAATCACTCCCCATGTCCAAGTGATTAGTGCTGAATGCATTGATGGACTGGCAACAGTCTTGACTCCTAGGCACTATGAGAAATGTGTGGCAGTGTTTCCACATGGTTCAACATCTGGTACTTATATGTGCTCTCGACAGTTCAAAAACAACAAGATCAAGCCCTTCACTCTAACTAAATTGCGAGGGTACCCTAATCAAGCCATCATCTCATCCTTAGATGGGCCTGTTGCATCAAAGCCAAAGAACAAGCGGCATAAATTGAATGAAGAAGACAATGAAGAAGACAAACATGTTGGTCCTATGAGAGTACGTGCAAAGAGAAGTAGAAGTTGCAAAGGCCAGGAGGGACTTCATAATAGTTCTGGTGCCAGAACTTATGGAATTGGGAGTCTGATTACAAATTGTGGACAAACTCACCCAAAATTGAAACTAAAGTTATCTAGAAAAATAATGGGCGTTAAATTTGTTGTACCCCAGCCAATGTCTTCCACACAGTTTAAGGTGGATGAGAAGGTAGAGTTGCTCTGCCAAGATAGTGGCATGCGAGGCTGCTGGTTTAGGTGTAAGGTTTTGCAGGCATCTCGCAAACATCTAAAAGTTCAATATGAAGATGTCAAAGATGTGGAAGGATCTGAAAATCTGAAGGTGCGCCAAAAGCTTTATCAGTGTTAATATTTGAAAAGGCTTCGCAAATTAAAAGTTAGGATCACAGAGAAATAATGCTGGTGATTGTTAATCATGCTACATCAAATTGCCATTGACACCTAGAGTTGGGTGCTGTCTGGATAGGGATCATACAGTTATATGATCATAAACCATTTCCTGTTCCATTTAGCAGCTAACTTAGAATTCATGTGGACATACTTATTTTATCTTGTAGGAATGGATCCAAGCATCTAAAGTGGCTGCTCCTGATAAATTTGGAATGAGAACTCCTGGCCGTCTGACAATCCGACCATGTCCTCCTGAGGATTCTATGAACTGCACTTTCGAGGTTGGAGCACCAGTAGATGCCTGGTGGAGTGATGGATGGTGGGAAGGTGTTGTGACCAGAGTTGATGTCTGTGGCAATGATAGCCTGCAAGTTTATCTCCCCGGTATGCCTTGTGAAGCATCTAATTTCGTTGATCTTTTAAACTAACAAATGAGTGTTCTATTTTTCATGTTCGATAATTCTGAGTTGTTCCTGAGAAATATGAGTGATTTGGTTGTAACATTTCTGTAAATGTAAAGATTCCTTGATTCATTTGATTATCTCTTTGATTTAGGTGAAGACAAGCTCCTGATTGCCAAGAAGAAGAATCTTCGGAGTTCCAAAGATTGGGTTGACAACAAATGGATTGACATAAAAGCCAAAACTGATATACTTTGCCATGTTTCTTTAGATGCAATTCCTCATATAAAGATCACAAGATATCCTGATAGGGGAGAAGTATTTAGGTCTGGAACTGGTAGCACCGTGTCACTGGAGCATAAAGTCCTAGTGACTCCAAGACTTGAAGCTGTAGAAGAGGAAGAACAGTTACCAATTTTAGGCGCCCCTGATGAGCTAATAAGTAAGGAGTATGGCAATTTGAAAGACCAGTCTCATGTCAACAATGCAAATGTAACTGAAAGTGGTGGCAATGGTGGTGGTTGTGGAGGTGATGACAATGGTCATGAAGAGCAAAAGGAAAAGGATGTTGACGAAAATGATGATGCCAAAAATATGGGTGATGGGGCTTAGCTGGCTTCTGAGGAAGATGCTGAACCTGCCTTCAAGAAATGTGATTTGTTTTAGAAATGTCAATGTAGGTTTGGATAACTGGAATCTTAGAGATGAAATTTGGCATATTTGACGGTGCCCTCTAGTGTAAACAAGATAAAGATGTATGCAAAAGGTGGGAAATGTATAGGCCATACATTAGTTTTGAGACTTTATGGGATTGAAATCCCATGAGAGTCTGTTAGATCTAGTTCTTAATGGAATACATGTCAGGTTAGAGGTAGTTTTGTCTATAGATGTCATGTAGCTGGTGATTCTTCACCCAAAGGTTGTAAGTTGGCAATATTCTGCCTAGTTAGAGTCAACAGGGTTGTGTTACCGTACAGTTATATTTTACATGTAAAGGTTTTAGGTTGTTTTTGTTTGGGGAAAGGAGTAGAAGAATGTGCTTCTTTTTGAATTGTCATCCTTGAATCTGCACTACTCCCCCCAATGATTAGTGAAAAGAAATGTGAAATTGACAATCCTGCACATGACATTTGAATTTTACTTGAATACAACCGGTGGGTTGTTGTTAAATAGAGATGAACTTGACAGTAGAAACTTGCAGATCATAAATTTTCAATTATTCTGGATTCTTTTAGGCACTGATCGAATACTGACTAATTGATTGATTTACTTTTTCACTTCTCTGGAACAAAATGCATATAGAGTAGAGTAGTTTACAAATTAAATGAAACACAAGCATGGGTTTGCATGGAATTTCTTTCATTTCATTCTGAAATAAAGTGGCATACAGGAGAGAATAATTTACAGGTTAAATGAGTTATTAGCACGAGTACAATGATGATTTGGTTCAGGGTTGAGCAATCCCTTTCTTGATGAGGATATCATAGACCCTGTCTACTATGGACTGTTCCATCTTGAATAAGCGATGAGCCTCGGACTTCTTCGTGACGTTTCCCCTGAAGATCTCTTCTGAGATAACCTGCTGCATCCTAAGATAGAGAGGTGGAGGCAACCTAATCTCACTACATAGGCGTTTCTCCTGCAGAAGACATTCACAAGTAGGCAGCTTCAATAATAATGATAATAATTACAATAGCAGTAAAAACTTTATGTTCACAATCAATGCCATACAATAACTTTTTGGAAACAATAATAACCAACACGTTAAGGAATCAGAACATTCACTCTTTTATCTTTCATCAAAGAAAACTGACAGAAAATAGGGATTGCATACTTACAGATTCAGATAGCAGTTGTGTTTCAGAAAAGCCTAGTATGTCCAAATCATTAAGATAGCTTGAAGAAGTCTGTCCTGAAGGTCTGCAATTTGAATCCTTGCCCGACTCTGATGCCATGAATGCATTTGGACCTCCCTGAATGCTTGTACCAACCTGGGTACTTTCTTTTGCCCTCCGGGAGCTTTCTTCAGACTCTCTTTTCCTCCTCTGTTCAAGATATCTGTCCGCTTCAGCTGACGTACGACAGCCAGCAGCTCGAGCCTCCTGCAATAGTTTATCATAAATGCATGAAGGGAAGAAAATAAATGAAGTATTTCCCTAAAAGTAGTGTGCTTTCTGACATTGGAATTAGATCCCTACTATTGAACAGAAAATAGCAGCAAAAACATCTGCCAGAAATAAGTAAATATAAAAGTGCAATGTGGCATACTTTCAGTTCTTGGAGCCTTTTCAAAGTACGGTGCTCTTCAATAGCACTCCGAAGTAGTTCTTCATGCTCTTCCTTGGAATGGAAACGCATGAAAACATCATAGCTCCGACAAATTGCTCTCTCTTCAGGAGACAAGTCCTTCTCGAAAGGATTTGTATACAGCAAATTCCTTTCCAATATGAAATCTTTTCTGCGTTTCCGCTCATCAAGCCTGCAATAAGTTTATTTCAGCCATGGTGCCAAGTGATAGAGGGACTATTTTTGGATGACACTTTCATTTATAAATCCATCCAATCACAATATATAGGCACACATCAAACTCATTACAGAACACATATTTTGTCAAAACAGAAAATTATTGGTTGCTTACCTCCTTGAATAAATACGCAGCACTCGTAACTTCAGCTCACGCTCTTCCTCTGTATCTGTATCCTTGAATTCCATCTCAGCCAGCAACTGCTCAGCATCATTGTCATATTCAGTATCAAACTCTTGTCTTTTGGGGTTATAGCCACTCATCTCTATTAGATTATCATTCCCCAGAGAGTTCGGTTTCTTCCCCCCAAAAGGTCTGTCTGTTTGAGGATCTGCTTACAAATTACAAAGAACAAAGTAAACATAGTATTTTATTGTCAGCATATTGGGTCACAGCTAGTTAGCTATTCAATCGCTTATTGCCATATCATATACTGCAGGCAAGACTTTTTCTAATAACTCAGAAACAAGAAACATAATAGTACATAGTTTAGGTAAGCAAACAGTATATATATGTTAACAATTCAACTCTTTTCAAGGTAAAAAGTCTAATATTGCAGAAGCAATATATTACACAATCCTATGACTTCATTAATATGTACTTATAATGGTTAGCACAGAAAGCATGACAGATATAACTCAGTGCTGATAGCTTATATTTCAGCAAATGACACCAGGAGTTATTGAAATAAAACAGAACTTCTAAGGAACATTCTGGTCTTTATTGAAATAAAACAGAACTTCTAAGGAACATTCTGGTCTAACCACACTTTTATCATAATCAATTCATGAGGCAGGAATACAAACTGAAAAGTGGCTACTACATCTTATATAATTTTTTAAAATCAAGATATAGAGTCAAAATGGTGGGGTTACATTAACTAATGGTGTTTCGAATGGATTAGAGCTCGGGGACATTGCACGAATTTGTTAGAGCTTGTATTCTATAGTTGACAGATATTTGCGAAAATGAAGAATGGAAGAAGAAGAAACCAAAACGATAAAAAAGAACAAAAAGACCTTCCACTTTAATAATGCTGGAGCCATCTTTAACCTGGGTCACATCAGCAGCTGCTTCCATGCTTTTGCTGCCAGAACGATTCCCAGCATCTAACTCCAAGGTCAAGAAAATAAGGCAGAGAATCTAAGGGTCATAAAAATAGGATTATATGGTGAAATAAATCAGAGATGCTGCAAAAAAGCATGTAGAAGTTCACCTGCTTTCCCACCAGAGAGTAAACGGCCAGATGGGCCCATCCTATGCATTTCTTCAACCCTGTATTGATTATTTGGATAACCAGGTGTATGAACAAAGTAATGAATAATGACATATATAGAGAAGAATAGCAATCCTACTTCACTCTTGAAGGTGAAAAGGGGCATTCTTCCTTCATGTTAAGCTCCCCAAGCATTAAAGAACCTGCAATAATCGCAATATGGCACTCAGAAAATTACCAGAACAAAAGTATATGGCTATAAAAAAAATAGCCTGAAAATTACAATTAAGAAAAAGAATATGAATATAAGTCTAAGGAGAAGAGTATAACATTATTACAAACCTTTCTTATCCTCACTATGTCCTTTAGCCATAGCTAGAAGCTCCTTTCTATTTTTTCCAACAACATGTGACATATCCTAGAGAAGAAAAATATTCCACACCTAGTTATTTTATGAAGCTTGCTACTAAAAAGAAAGTTGGGTTTTATTGGAAATGCCATACTGGAAGAGGAAAGTATGGCGAGTTCAAATAAACACTCGTGTAGTGTTCAATACAACTTTCTTTACTCTTTGTTCCTACATGCTCCGCAACCTCTGCCCAATTCCCCAAGCCATACATTTCGATTCCCTGAAATTAGAAATTATTTGATTAAAAAGACAGGTTAAAAATCAGTCCAGACATGAAATACTAGGTTGAGGAAATCAAGGACTATTAAGGCTTTCTTTAAGATATTAAGAGAAAAGAAAATTGAAGCACCTCTAGAAGCAGCATTTCCTCATCTGCATTCCAATCTGGGCATATAAGGGGAAAAGATAAATTGTCCTGTTCAAATGAAAATATATAAATGAATTAGCAAATCAGATGGCTACATTTTGCCTTCTACAAGTCAGCATTGCACCGTTGCAGAATCAGACAATACCTAGACTTATTTTGACATCATACAAATATATAAACAGAAAGAAGAAAATAATATCCTAAATTTTGTTTTTCCTCATGGAAGATAAAGTTCAAACATTATTGCAGTAATGAAACATTTAAAGAAAACGATCCAGAAAAGAAAGTTGGTTTGAAATTTTCATTTCAACTCCCTTTTATGTGAATCTAAGAAGTAATATTTATTGACAAAGCAGATCACAGATACCATAGCAGTATCAGCGCATAAAATAAGTTAATTAATAATTTACAGGATACTAACCATAACTTTGTACGGATGATTGCATTTATGAGGTGTCACTTCAGCCCCAACAGAAAAGCACTCTGCACAGAGATCAAAATCAGGGCAGACAGCACATTTTATGCGGATCTTCCCTGTAATATCTTTGTTGCAATAGTTGCAGTGGTATAAAGCCCTTTTCCCTTCACTTGATCCTTGACCTGATCCAGGAGATAAAAGAACAAAAATGTTAAGAAAAGAATCATAAATAAAAGTTTTTAGTAAAGAAAGGAATATATATCTCCACAAGTAAATAAAAAGGAATAAATATATCTGCCATAAATTTTCATAATAATGTGGAGCAAAAGCAAGAGAGCAAGAAAATTAATGCTATATATTCTCAAAGCTATTGGATATTAATAGTTGAAAGTACAGTGTATAGCAAATTCATTACAGAATTATAAGTCTCCCAAACAACTCCATACCTGCAAATGCAGATTCCGAATTTTCTCCACTAGGTGCATTCTTCTTTCTCCTTGATCTGCATCAATTAAAACATGCATTCAGGTGACACTAAATTGATGAGTAAAGGAAATGAAACAGAGTGTCATTCCAAAGAAAGACATGAAACCTGTGCAAGATTGTAGCCAAAACTATGTAGATTGAGAAAAAGACTCATCATCACAGAAAAAGACTAAATTGAGCTCAATGACTGGAAGTGGCATAGAGGGCAGTCCGGAATATTGACAGGTAACGATTTTTTTTTTTAATTTAAAAAAAATAACAATCTGACAAATAAGATTAGTTTGAAATGAACAGAGAGTACTCAGCTAAATCTCCAAATTCACTGTAGCAAAAAAAGATTCCCAGATAAACACAATGGGTAAAATTCAACAAAGAATAGGGCAAGAAGTCAAAAACTCAATCAAGAATACGGACCATTCAAATGAACCCAAGCTAAAAACCCATATCAGAAATGAAAAACATAGAGTAGCTAAGAACTCTTATTTAAAAGTCTAACCCCCATTACGCCTAATTACCCATAAATCCGTTTCAAAATGCACCAAATCTTTCATTAACGGACATACAGTAAACCACATTTCTGCTCCAGCTCAATAATCCACAAATACGAACTATTGAAAGATGCAACAGTCAAAACTCGCCCCAGCAAACCAGAATAACCGACAAATGGAGGCTCAAATTCAAAGGTTAAAAGAGAAAAACGAACTGCAATGACAGAGAAATCATTGAAGAGAACCATACCTTTGGGTCGGATCCTCGTCGGAATGGAAATTCCCTCGAGAACGACCCATTTCGTCTTCAAGCTGAAGTTTCTTGTCAGCGCCTGCACACTCTCACACTATTCAGGTTTTTGCTTTTTGTCGTGATTGTTCAACACCAGTTTAGGGTATTTATATTGATTTTATCCTTACCTCTAAATTAAAATTCTTAAATATGATAAAATTTAAAAATATAATTAAAGTATAAATTATATTTAAATTCAAAATAATAAATAAAATAAATTATAATTCATCCATTAATCTTCAACGTACTTAGAGCAGATTCAAGAAGGAACTGACTCCAAAAAATTCGAAATTCATAATTTAAAAATAACAAACAGTTTTTTTGTGGGGGAATGGATTATCTTCCGAATTGATATCGATGGGTTTCCGGATTTTACCAAAAGATATTAAATTTTTAAAATTTTAGATATTTTCAGAAGATTTATGTTACGAATTTACTCTGAAAAATGGGCTTATGGTGGCGGTGTACTGGTAATTTGAGTATGCAAGGTCTTGTTTGGCAACAAGAAGGAACTCACTGTCTTAAAAATTTTTGTTCTTTTCTTTTTGACCCTTCATTGCTTTCTTAGGATGAGCAAGAACAAACTCATGGGCAAGTAGGTGACAGTGGATAAAGAATGGTCTTGTGCAACTTTTGGGCCTGTCCAATTAGCCCTAGTTCATGGATTTTACATCCACTCAAAAACCCAATACCCTAGTTTCATGAATTTGCTTGAAAATCATTCCAAATGAAATAACTCTTTTTTATAAAATTATTGGATTTGGATCCAATATGTAAATTAAATAAATAAATTGATTAGTAATCACATTGTTTTGATTATGAATATGACCATAATGAATTCTGTAATGCTTAAACAATCAAAATAACACGTATATCTGTATATGTGTTTCTAGCGTCGTTATTTGAAAGAATAGATTCAGATTGACATGTTAATAGTTGATCGACTTCTTTACTTTTTGTAAGTCTCATTTCCGACAAATCTTCTGTTATGCATGTCATATCAGAAGTTTTTATTGTTGAAGTCACTGAGAAATTCTCCATTTCAGTATTTTGATAGCTTGTGTAAGTATGTAACCAGATGCTCAAGTCTTATCCTTTTAATTCTGTCTAAAAAAATAATAATAGACATACTTAAAAGTGTTAGGAAAATCCTACAAATACAAAGAATAGAGATACAATAAGAAGAAAATAAGTTGTAAAGTAAAATAAGCACAAAAAATCAGTAATTAACTTACGTATAAATTAGTTTGTTAACAAACTATTCAAAATTCGCCGTACATATAAGAAGCAGTAGAAACCGATTCTTATTCTCCTTATGATTTGTTTCTTCACCTAGACAACCAATTAATTATATAGAGATGGATAATATGACGGAAAACATAACAAATGTTTTGAAAAGTTATTTTTTCATATTAAAATAAATATATATGTGTTAACGTTGTTACATTTACTTGAATTTGGAATTAATATTTAAGATTATTACTAATATACCAAGATAAGAAATATTAACATTTTAGATTTTATATATTCATTGCATAATGTATAATTTTTCATTTGATTATACTCTGTCTATTTTTTTTGTGATCGATATTTTATTTTATTTTATTTAGAATAAATTTTAATTTGATTTGTCATACTTTTTTTTATTTAACTAATACTTATTTATTTTCTTTAGTAATTGATATTTTATTTAATTTTGTTTAATTTTTTATTTAATTATACGTATCTACTTTTTTTAGTAGTTAATACTCTATTTTATTTAGAATGAATTTCGATTTGACCTCGTATAATTTGATTTTTTTTAAAAAATTAAGACTTTATAATTTACTTTTAGACAACTCACTATCTTTTGTTTCATATTGTTAATTAAACTGACCGACTATTCAATTAATAGTAAAAATTAGCACGCATATTACCACTCTTCAACCATATAAGTGGACACTTGAAAATAAAAAAAATATTAATTTATCTATTAAAAATTATATTTATCATTAGATAAAATTTAATAAAATTGAACCACAAAAAATAAAAAAACTATAATTGTATTGAAGCTTTAGATCTTCGGAGTTCATAATTTTGCTCCTTTGTTCCCTCTATGCTCAAGCCCCTAACCGATACACTCTCTTTATGCTCAAGGCTATCCTCTTCAATTCTACTCTTAATTTCTTTCGTTTCCTCCCTCCAATCGATCTATTTTCATAACCAAAATATATGCTTAGTTCTTCGTTTTATATTACTTCTTTAAAATTTTTTTTTATGTATTCGTATGTATGACTTGAGAGTGATTATGTGCGTATTTATTTTTACTATTAAAAAATCAATCAGTACAATTAATATCTAAAGTATAAGATAACAAGTCGTCAAAAAATATGTGAGATCTTAGTTTAGAAAAATTCATTACCTTATAAATCGATTAAAGTCAATAAAATTTTATTATTTATAATATAACTCAAAAAAAAAAATTCAATTGTTTGAATCAATCAAATAAACTTGCCATTGTAACAATAGCTTATACAAATATAATTTTATTATATTGTAGCCTATTTGAAATAAATAATGTTAAAGTAAATTTAACTCTTGAACTTTATAAACTATATATGTTTAAGTATTGTTATTGTAATTTCATTATACTAATATAAATATTGCAACATTATAACAAAATTTAATAATTTGATCTTATTAATAAAATTCATTATTATAATATTTTTTGATACATTACACGTAATTGATTTATGGATTACCAGATTGCTATCTAAAATCAAGACAGACTGAGACTAAGATTCTATTGCCTTCTTGTTTCAGAAGCTAGATTAGAAGATTGATTAGGAATTCGCCATTAAGCTTGTACAAGAAGCACTTCTTGAAAGAGTAAAAAAAAAACTTTATGATAATATTGTTTGTAGAAGCAAACCAAACAAACACTCGATGTTTTGGCGATGGCGTTGATTCAGATCTGATTTGGAAGCTTATTTTAAGCTCTTTGAACTTATTTTGTGAACGATCTTGATTCTTATCATTTACAAAATGGAGACCGTTCTTAACCATCTTGAAGTACTTCACCAAGCTCCCCTTCCGCACTCATTCTAAATGGTTGTAATGAATAGAAAACATATTTGGGCTCGAGGGTTTGAGAGAAGAGTGTGAATATATATATATTCAATGGCATTTTGAAGCCTTCATGCTCTTCCTTGGAATGGAAACGCATGAAACCCATGAAAGCCTCGTTGAATAAACACGCAGCACACGTAAACTCATGTCACGCTTTTCGTCTGTGTTTGTAAATTTAAATTCTATCTTAGCCAGTAACTGCTCACCATCATTATCATGTTCATCATCAAAGAGAACACACCTTCTGGTCGGGTCTTCCTCGGAGTGGAAATTCCTCCGAGAACGACCCATTTTATTTTCACGCTGAAGTTGCTTGTCAACTATCAGGTGTTTGCTGTGATTGTTCAACACTCCGTGTAGGGTATTTATAGAGTCAAAACATGAAATAAATATTCAAAAAATCCCAAATTCATTACTGAAAAGTGACAAACATTTTCTGTTGACAAATTGATTATCTTTCAAATTGGCATTGATAGGTTTCATGGTTTTAGTAAAAAATATTAAATTTTAAGGATTTTATAGCTTGTGAGAGGATTTATGTTATGAATTTACTATGTAAAATGGGTTGAAAGACATTAAATTTTTGCGATCTTATACCATTTCAAAAGATTTATATTATGGATTTTCTATGTAAAGTGGGTTGGAAGACATTAAATTTTTATCATTTTATACTTTATGAGATTATTTATATTATGAATTTGCTATGAAAAGCGATTTGAAAGACATTAAAATTTTGAAATTTTATGCCATTCAAGAAGATTTATGTTATGAATTTGCTATATACAGTGAATTAGAAGACATTAAATTTTTGTGATTTTATACATTGTGAGATGATTAATGTTATGAATTTACTATAAAAAATGAGTTGAAAGACATTAAATTTTTGAGATTTTTATACATTTTGAGAGGATTTATGTTATGAATTTACTTTTCACAATAGGTTGGGGGCGATGGTATATTGGCAATTTTAGTATGCAAGGTCTTGTTTGGTGTTTTTTTTTCTTTTATTTTTTCTACCATTCTCAGAATGAGCAAGATTATAAGGTCAAAAAAATCGGTATTTATTGGAGAAAATCTGGATTCAGAAGGAAAATATCTTCACGGGAGGCAAAATCTGTGTTTCTGGAAAGAAAATGAAGGTTACCAGTCCAAATTAAAAGAATAATAATGAAAATTGCCAAGATTTAAAATATTTTCTTCTTCAAACAATAATTTTCTCAATCAACAGTTTTGATCCAAACGATTATTCAGATTTCAGTTTTTAAAAGATTAAGAATTATTCAGATTTCAATCCAATTAGCCAATAACCTTGTTCATGAACTTGCTCAGAAATAATTTAAAATGAAATAACTCTTTTTATAAAATTATTGGGATTTAAAAAAAAATGACTAAATGTTTAAAATAAATAAATAAATGGCTTAGTAATCAATAAGATCATAATGAATTTGTAATGCTCACACAATCAAAAACAATATGTACAATCAAAATAATATACATACTTGTACATGTTTTACCTTTAGAGTCTTCATTTGAAGAAAATGATTCGGATTGAAGTACTGTTAATTGATCGACCTCTTTACTTATAGTTACGAGTTTTATTTCAGACAGATCTTCCATTACGCATGACTTATCGAAAGGTTTTGATGTCAGAGCGAGTAAGAAATTCTCCGTTTCAGTATTTTGATACTCTGTGCAAAAATATGTAACCAACTGATATAATACTGTTAATAATAGCAAATTACTTGTGTTGTACTCAAGTCTTATCTCTTACCCTGTTTAAAAATTTAAAACGAAGACATTATTAAAGATGCTACGAGCGTGTTACAATTAAAAAGAATAGAGATACAATAAGAATAAAAGAAATTGTAAAGCGAAATAAGCACAAAAACAAAACAATTAACTTACGCATAGCTTAGGTTAGTGACAAACCATTCAAAATTCACCTCGCCGATAAGAAGCAGCAAAAATCGAGATTTTTTAATGTAACTTATGATTCTTTTCCGCACTTTAACTGAAAACTATATAAAGATGAATGATATAACGGAAAACATAATGAACACCTTAACACAATTATTTTTTCTACTAAAATAAAGGGATACGTGTTAACGCCGTTACATTTATATAGATTTAGAATTAATACATAAGATTATTATCAATATGTCAAGATAAGAAATATTAATATTTTAGGTTTTATACATTCATTTGCATAATACCTAGCTTTTCATTTGATTTATGTATCTACTCTTTTTAGTTATTAATGTTTTTATTTTTAATATGATTCTTGATAATTTGATATTTTTTAATTTAAGATTTTATAATTTACAATAAATATAAGCACACACGTGATTATTTTTTAGCCACATAAGTCAACACTTTAAAAATAAAAAAGATAACTGATACTAATTTATTTACTGAAAATTATATTTATCTTTAAATAAATTTAATAAAATAGAACCAAAAATTCTAAATCATTGATTGATTTCACTCAAATAACTCTCTGATCGTAAATCTGTTTTCAACTGTCAAATTCGTAATCAACTCTCTCAAAACAACATACTCCTAGAAATATGTTTCAATTCTTTTGAAAACACTGTCTTAACCTTCTCTTTTATATTCTCTCTCACTTATCTGTAATTTCTCTCATTTGTTCCATATCTGCGCAAACCCTTAACCAATACACTCTATTCTATTCTCCAGATGCTCAAGCCCCTCATCTTCCATTGCAGTCTTATTTTTTTTCTTTTCCTTTCTCCCAATCTACCTCTTCTTATAACCAAAAAATATAAGCTCCGTTCTTCGTTTCTCTATTTCTCGTTGCTGAGTGTTGACTTAAGATTCTAGTGTAAATCTCATTTTATTTCACGCTTGTTTTGCCATTCTCGAGTTAGTAAACTTTATTTTTGTTGCTTCTCCTGTTTTACTGCTATTTCTTGAGCTTGGTTAGGTTGGACTTTGATTTCTTTTTGAATTGGAGAACAATATAAAGAAGTAAAGAAGATTAAGAACCAACTGCGATTTTCTTTGTTATATTCTCATGTTTAATGTTATCTAGTTTTGAAAATTTTCCAAGTGTTTATGCGTGTGGTTGGAGAGCAGTCGTATGTTTTCATTTTCATCGTTAAGAAAATCAACCAGAATCGTTAACACCTTAAGTAAATAGTAATGAGTTGCCAAAAAATAAACTATAAAGTCTACTGTTACAAATAAAATAAGACAACCATGGGTTCAAATGGCATTTCATTCATTTCATTCTGGGATAAAGGGACATACAGTTCATCTGCGATTTAATGGGTTCCGGTTGAGCAATCCTCTTCTTGGCAAGGATATCGCAAACCCATTACATGAAGCGCAAGCATGGGTTCACATGAAATTTACAGAAGAGAAAGCAATTTACAGGCTAGACGAGTTACAAGCAAAAGGCTATTGATGATTTACTGGCTTCAGGGTTGAGCAATCCCCTTCTTGACGAGGATATCATAAACCCTGTCTACTATAGACTCTTTCATCATGAACAAGTGATGAGCGTCGGACTTCTTCGTGATGTTGCCCCTGAAGATCTCTTCTGAGATAACCTGCTGCATCCTAAGATAGGCAGGTGGAGGCAACCTAATCTCGCTACATAGGCGTTTCTTCTGCCCAAGATATTTACAAATAGGAACCAGAACAGCCATTCATTCATCTTTCATCAAAGAAAACTGACAGAAACTAGGGATTGCATACTTACAGATTCAGATAGCAGTTGAGTTTCAGAAAAGCCTAGTATGTCCAGATCATTATGATGGCTTGAAGAAGTCTGCCCAGAAGGTCTGCAATTTGAATCCTTGGCAACTGACTCTGACGCCGTGAATGCATTTGGACCTCCCTGAACGCCTGTTCCAACCTCGGTACTTTCTTTTGCCCTCCGGGAGCTTTCTGCAGAGTCTCTTTTCCTCCTCTGTTCAAGATATCTGTCCGCTTCAGCTGATGTACGACAGCCAGCAGCTTTAGCCTCCTGAAAAATTTTACCGCAACCACATCAAGGGGAAGAAAATAAATGAAGTATTTCCCTAAAAGTAGAGTGTTCTTTTCTGACATTAGATTTATATCCCTATCGTTGAACAGAAAATAGCAGCAAAAACATCTGCCAGGAATAATTAAATATAAAAGTGTAATGTGACATACTTTCAGTTCTTGGATCCTTTTCAAAGTACGGTGCTGTTCAACAGAAGTCCGAAGTAGCTCTTCATGCTCTTCCTTGGAATGGAAACGCATGAAAGGATCATAACTCCGACATATTGCTATCTCTTCAGGAGACAAGTCCTTCTCAAAAGGATTTGCATACAGCAAATTCCTTTGCAATATGAAATCCTTTCTACGTTGCCGCTCATCAAGTCTGCGATAAGCTTATTTTAATCGTGGTGCCAAGTGAAAGAGGGACCATTTTCATTTATAAATCCATCCGACAACAACTTATAGGCAAACATCAATCTCATTACAGACCTCATATCTTCTCAAAACAAAAAATTGCTGGTTGCTTACCTCTTTGAATAAGCACGCAGCACTCGTATCTTCAGCTCCCGCTCTTCTTCTGTGTCTGTATCGTTGAATTCCATCTCAGCCAGCAACTGCTCAGCGTCATGGTCATATTCAGGATCAAATTCTTGTCTTTTGGGGTTATAACCACTCAACTCTATTAGATTATCATTCCCCGTAGAGCTTGGTTTCTTCCCCCCAAAATTTCTGTCTGTTTGAGGATCTGTCAAGAAAGAATAATTGTGATTTGGAAGCTTATTTTATGTTCTTTGAACTTATTTTGTGAACGATCTTGATTCTTATCATTTACAAAATGGAGACCGTTCTTAACCATCTTGAAGTACTTCACCAAGCTTCCCCTCCGCTCTCATTCTAAATGGTCTTAATGAATAGAAAACATATTTGGGCTCGAGGGTTTGAGAGAAGAGTGTGAATATATATATATATTCAATGGCTTTTTGAAGCTTTTCTTCATGCTCTTCCTTGGAATGGAAACGCATGAAACCCATGAAAGCCTCGTTGAATAAACACGCAGCACTCGTAAACTCATGTCACGCTTTTTGTCTGTGTTTGTAAATTTGAATTCTATCTTAGCCAGTAACTGCTCACCATCATTATCATGTTCATCATCAAAGAGAACACACCTTCTGGTCGGGTCTTCCTCGGAGTGGAAATTCCTCCGAGAACGACCCATTTTGTTTTCACGCTGAAGTTGCTTGTCAACTATCAGGTGTTTGCTGTTATTGTTCAACACTATCGTGTAGGGTATTTATAGAGTCAAAACATGAATTGAGATATTCAAAAAATTCCAAATTCATTACTGAAAAGTGACAAACATTTTCTGGTGACAAATTGATTATTTTTCAAATTGGCATTGATGGATTTCATGGTTTTAGTAAAAATATTAAATTTTAAAGATTTTATACCATTTCAGCGGATTTATATTATGTATTTGCTATGTAAAGTAGGTTGGAAGACATTAAATTTTTGAGATTTTATACATTGTGAGAGGATTTATGCTATGAATTTACTATGTAAAATAGGTTGGAAGACATTAAATTTTTGCGATCTTATACCATTTCAAAATATTTATATTATGGATTTTCTATGTAAAGTGGGTTGGAAGACATTAAATTTTTATCATTTTATATTTTATGAGATAATTTATATTATGAATTTGCTATGAAAAACGATTTGAAAGACATTAAATTTTTGAAATTTTATACCATTCAAGAAGATTTATGTTATGAATTTGCTATATACAGTGAATTAGAAGACATTAAATTTTTGTGATTTTATACATTGTGAGATGATTAATGTTACGAATTTACTATAAAAAAATGAGTTGAAAGACATTAAATTTTTGAGATTTTTATACATTTTGAGAGGATTTATGTTATGAATTTACTTTTCACGGTAGGTTGGTAACGATGGTATATTGGCAATTTTAGTATGCAAGGTCTTGTCTGGTGTTTTTTTTTTCTTTTATTTTTTCTACCCTTATCAGAATAAGCAAGATTATAAGGTCAAAAAAATCTGCATTTATTGGAGAAGATCTGGATTCAGAAGGAAAATATCTTTATGGGAGGTAAAATCTGTGTTTCTGGAAAGAAAATGAAGGTTACCAGTCCAAATTAAAAGAATAATAATGAAAATTGCCAAGATTTAAAATATTTTCTTCTTCAAACAATAATTTTCTCAATCAACAGTTTTGATCCAAACGATTATTCAGATTTCAATTTTTAAAAGATTAAGAATTATTCAGATTTCAATCCAATTAGCCAATAACCTTGTTCATGAACTTGCTCAGAAATAATTTAAAATGAAATAACTTTTTTTATAAAATTATTGGGATTTAAAAAAAAAGACTAAATGTTTAAATTAAATAAATAAATGGCTTAGTAATCAATAAGATCATAATGAATTTGTAATGCTCACACAATCAAAAACAATATGTACAATCAAAATAATATACATACATGTACATGTTTTACCTTTAGAGTCTTCATTTGAAGAAAATGATTCGGATTGAAGTACTGATAATTGATCGACCTTTTTACTTATAGTTACAAGTTTCATTTCAGACAGATCTTCCGTTACGCATGCCTTATCGAAAGGTTTTGTTGTCAGAGCGAGTAAGAAATTCTCTGTTTCAGTATTTTGATACTTTGTGTGAAAATATATAACCAAATGATATAATACTGTTAATAAGAGCAAATTACTTGAGTTGTGCTCAAGTCTTATCTCTTACCCTGTTTAAAAATTGAAAACGAAGATATTATTAAAGGTGCTACGAGCGTGTTACAATTAAAAAGAATAGAGATACAATAAGAATAAAAGAAATTGTAAAGCAAAATAAACACAAAAGCAAAACGATCAACTTACGCATAGGTTAGTGACAAACCATTCAAAATTCACCTTGTCGATAAGAAGCAGCAAAAATCGAGATTTTTTAGTGTAACTTATGATTCTTTTCCTCACCTTGACTAACAACTATATAAAGATGAATGATACGAGGGAAAACATAACGAACGTCTTAACACAATTATTTTTCCTACTAAAATAAAGAGATACGCGTTAACGCCGTTACATTTATATAGATTTGGAATTAATATATAAGATTATTATCAATATGTCAAGATAAGAAATATTAACATTTTAGGTTTTATACATTCATTTGCATAATACCTAGCTTTTCATTTGACTATATGTATCTACTCGTTTTAATAATCAATGTTTTTATTTTATTTATGACGAATTTTCAATATGATCCATGATAATTTAAAATTTTTTCATTTAAGACTTTAGAATTTATTTTTCGATAACTCATATCTTACACTTTATATGTTTTGTCAAATTGACCGACTCAATCGACATTAGACATGAGCACACATATAACTACTATTCAACCACATAAGTAGATATTTTAAAAGTAAGAAAGATAATTTATATTAATTTATCTACTAAAAATTATATTTATCATTAAATAAACTTAATAGAATAGGACCACAAATTCTAAATTATTCATTGGTTTCACTCAAATATCTCTATAATCGTAAATCTGTCTTCAATTGTCAAATTCGTAATCAACTCTTTCAAACCAACATATTACTAGTGTAACGGTCCCGAAAATTTAAAAGAAAATATATGTATTAAAAATTCTAAGTGTGGAAGCGAAATAAAAATTCTGATTAACATCTCTTACACAATAACAAAAAACGTATTCAACATGTAAAAGAATAAACTAACTAAGGTAAATACTAGTAATGAATGCTATAAATAAAAGTATGAAATCCTTAGGCGTCTACTCGCCATCTTCCTGCGGGATGGGCTCGGGAACCAAATCTTTTTGATCTAAAATGGTTAAATAAGGAATGAGCTACACTAGCCGAGTAAAGACATTACATTATTTCACTGTCACAGAAGTAAAGGTTGGTAGAAAACAAAAACAACAAATGGAGCATAATTCATGATAAATTCATTTATCAATAGTAAAACCCTTTACTCTCCACTTACCTCAGTGAGCTTTATGAAAACAACATAAGAAAACAATAACACTATAATATCATGAAATCGTACACGCTTTATAACATAACACATATCGTACCTTTGTATTTCAATCATCAGACAACATATTTTCTTCTTTTAGCAGTCTACTAGTATCCATGGGGATCCATAGGGGTCCCCGCTATACGTGAACCATTCACATTGATAACTTGATTCAGGGCCGTCCCCATTTTCCGTCCGGTATGGGCGCAAAAAACTATAAACCTCAATACCCCATCCGGTATGAGAGTGAAACGGGCTGTCCCCATATTCCGTCCGGTATGGGCACCAAAACACGTAAGGTCTCCATACACCGTCCGATATGAGAGACTACGTTCCCGGTAGGGTTCCCTACGGATCCGATCCGTCCACCATCTCTAAGGATATCTAGTTAGACTTTCGACATCATCTATTTATCAATTCACATACATTTTTCCATTTTTTTCGGTCTCAATTTTCTAATCAAATGTAAACACGTAAACCAGTAATGAACACCAAATAAGACAACAACGGGTTCCCAATAATTAAAACCATAATAAACGAAACCGTGATTCATGCATACGAAACCATAAAATAAATACATCAGATACCATGCTGCATTTTAAACTGTAAAATAGATCAAACAATAACTGACCGAAAAATACATCAGATTCGGGCTCCATTAGTAACCTTAATTAATTATACACAATTCATGAAATACCGTTTTATCATTTATTGAGCTTTAATACCGTGATAGAAAATAGGGTGAGAAATCCTTACTTGTTTCGGGGTCTGAAATCTGGTTCTCACTACGCCTACGAGCTGTCCCTAAATTCCCTGATTTTTTTTTCTAAGAAACTGAAACACACTTTCGGTACCTGCACGTGTCCCAAAAAACTCCAAATCAGACTCAGGGCCCTTTTCGGCCAATATCAGAATTCTGGCACGGCAGCTTCGCCGTGCTCCGGCGACGGCACCGCCCCCCGCGGCGGCGATCAGTCTCGGGTTGGCTGTTTTCGGCCGAATTTGGCCAAACTTGCATTGGTTCCTGCGATAAAACAACCCTAGGGCCCTCGGTGGGCTAAAAAATCACGAAAAACTGAGACTTACTGGCGGCAGAGCTTTCGGGTGCAGCGGCTTCTCCGGCGCGAGTCGCGATTTGATATTTTACTCCGGTCAACCTGTAGAGAAAAGGACGGTGATCATAGTGGTGTAAAAATTGCATCGAACGGGAAACTGGAAGGGCCTCATCGGAGGCAAAAATTGAGGGAAGCTGCGGCGACGCCGTTGGACTTCGACGGTATTTTTCTAGTCGATTGGCCGGTGGTTTGGCTCCGATTAGGCCATAGGCGGATTCATCATCGAAAAACAAGCCAAGGGGAGAAAATTTACCTCGTTGGGCGGTCGAAAAATCCTCCGGTGCGACGACGGGTGGTGACAGCCGGCTCCTTCGGTGACTGGTTCTTCTTTTCCGGCGAGGGTACTGGCGGCTAGGGTTTGGGGTTGGGTGTGGGTGAGGTTATTTATAACATTCCCCTTTTAATCTCAGCCGTTCATCACGATTTAATTTATGCCGTCCGATCGCGACTAAAATGGGAATAAATCTGGACCGTCCATCGCGATGCGATCTGGGTCGTCCGCACGCGTGAGATTTGGACCGTCCGTGCGCGTGAGATCTGGGTCATCGGTACACGTGAGATCTGGACCGTTCGATTGCGTGCACGCGGATCGCCCACGTGGCTCCGTCCCGCATGGCCTCCCGCGTTAGCGTCCTTGCCACGCGGCGTGTTATGGTTGGCCGAGGCTACTGACTGGACTGCTGATGTAGCACAACTTTTCTAAATTACGTTTTGATCCCCGATTTTCGATTTTTTTTTCCAAAAACACCCACAGAATCCAAAATTTCACCCATTTTTTTTCAAAATCAATTTCAATTAAATTTGAAAAATAGTTTTACCCAATTTTATTATTATTATTATTTTTATTTCTATTAAATTAAATTAAAACCTTATATATTAAATATTAAAATGAAATAAAATTAAACAAAAAATTCTAATAAAAATTAAAATAAATTAAATAATAAAAATACAAATTTTGGGTGTTACACCTAGTTCATAATATGTTTCCATTCTTTTGAAAACACTGTCTTAACTTTCTCTTTTATATTCTCATTCACTTATCTGTAATTTCTCTCATTTGTTATATATCTGCACAAGCCCTTAACCAATACACTCTATTCTATTCTCCATATGCTCAAGCCCCTCATCTTCCATTGCAGTCTTATTTTTTTTCTTTTCCTTTCTCCCAATCTACCTCTTCTTATAACCAAAAAATATAAGCTCCGTTCCTCGTTTTTCCATTTTTCGTTGCGAGTGTTGACTTAAGATTCTAGTATAAATCTCATTCTATTTCACACTTGTTTTGCCATTCTCGAGTTAGTAAACTTTATTTTTGTTGCTTCTCCTGTTATACTGCTATTTCTTTAGTTCTTTAGCTTGGTTAGGTTGGACTTTGATTTCTTTTTGAATTGGAGAACAATATAAAGAAGCAAAGAAGATTAAGAACCAACTGCGATTTTCTTTGTTATATTCTCATGTTTAATGTTATCTAGTTTTAAAAATTTTCTAAGTGTTTATTTGTGTGGTTGGAGAGCAGTCGTATGTTTTCATTTTCACCGTTAAGAAAATCAACCAGAATCGTTAACATCTTAAGTAAATAATAATGAGTTGCCAAAAAATAAACTATAAAGTCTACTGTTACAAATAAAATGAGACAACCATGGGTTCACATGGAATTTCATTCATTTCATTCTGGAATAAAGGGACATACAGTTCATCTGCGATTTAATGGGTTCCGGTTGAGCAATCCTCTTCTTGACCAGGATATCGCAAACCCATTACATGAAGCGCAAGCATGGGTTCACATGGAATTTAAAGAAGAGAGAGCAATTCACAGGCTAGACGAGTTACAAGCAAAAGGCTATTGATGATTTACTGGCTTCAGGGTTGAGCAATCCCCTTCTTGACAAGAATATCATAAACCCTGTCTACTATAGACTCTTTCATCTTGAACAAGCGATGAGCGTCGGGCTTCTTCGTGACGTTGCCCCTAAAGATCTCTTCTGAGAGAACCTGCTGCATCCTAAGATAGGCAGGTGGAGGCAACCTAATCTCGCTACATAGGCGTTTCTCCTGCCCAAGATATTTACAAGTAGGAACCAGAACAGCCATTCATTCATCTTTCATCAAAGAAAACTGACAGAAACTAGGGATTGCATACTTACAGATTCAGATAGCAGTTGAGTTTCAGAAAAGCCTAGTATGTCCAGATCATTATGATGGCTTGAAGAAGTCTGTCCTGAAGGTCTGCAATTTGAATCCTTGCCAACTGACTCCGACGCAATGAATGCATTTGGACCTCCCTGAACGCCTGTTCCAACCTCGGTACTTTCTTTTGCCCTCCGGGAGCTTTCTGCAGAGTCTCTTTTCCTCCTCTGTTCAAGATATCTGTCCGCTTCAGCTGATGTACGACAGCCAGCAGCTTTAGCCTCCTGAAAAAGTTTACCGCAAACGCATCAAGGGGAAGAAAATAAATGAAGTATTTCCCTAAAAGTAGAGTGTTCTTTTCTGACATTAGATTTATATCCCTATCGTTGAACAGAAAATAGCAGCAAAAACATCTGCCAGGAATAATTAAATATAAAAGTGTAATGTGACATACTTTCAGTTCTTGGATCCTTTTCAAAGTACGGTGCTGTTCAACAGAAGTCCGAAGTAGCTCTTCATGCTCTTCCTTGGAATGGAAACGCATGAAAGGATCATAACTCCGACATATTGCTATCTCTTCAGGAGACAAGTCCTTCTCAAAAGGATTTGCATACAGCAAATCCCTTTGCAATATGAAATCCTTTCTACGTTGCCGCTCATCAAGTCTGCGATAAGCTTATTTTAATCGTGGTGCCAAGTGAAAGAGGGACTCTTTTCATTTATAAATCCATCCGACCACAACTTATAGGCAAACATCAATCTCATTACAGACCTCATATCTTCTCAAAACAAAAAATTACTGGTTGCTTACCTCCTTGAATAAGCACGCAGCACTCGTATCTTCAGCTCCCGCTCTTCTTCTGTGTCCGTGTCGTTGAATTCCATCTCAGCCAGCAACTGCTCAGCGTCATGGTCATATTCAGGATCAAATTCTTGTCTTTTGGGGTTATAACCACTCAACTCTATTAGATTATCATTCCCCATAGAGCTTGGTTTCTTCCCCCCAAAATTTCTGTCTGTTTGAGGATCTGTCAAGAAGAAACAAAAAACAAAGAAAATCGAGCATTTTATTGTCAGCATTTTGGGTTGCAGCTAGTTAGCTATTTAATGGGTCATTGCCGTATCATAGAATGCAGGCAAGACTTTTTCTAATAACTCAGAAACAAGAAACATAATAGTACGTAGTCTAGATAAACAAAAGAATATGAACAGAAGTAGAAGGACAAGAGTATAATGTTATTACAGACCTTTATTATCCTCACTATGTCCTTCAGCCATATCTAGAAGCTCCTTTCTAGTTTTTCCAACACGCGACATGTCCTAGAGAAGAAAAATGTTCCACACCTAGTTATTTTATGAAGCTCGCTACTAAAAAGAAATTTGGGTTTTAAAGGAAATGCCGTACTGGAAGAGGAAAGTATGGTGAGTTCAAATAAACACTTGTGTAGTGTTCGCTACAACTTTCTTTACTCTTTGTTCCTACATGCTCAGCAACCTCTGCCCAGTCGTTCAAGCCATACATATCGATTCCCTGAAATTCAAAATTATTTGATAAAAAAACAGGTTAAAAATTATTGCAGATATGAAACACTAGGTTGAGGAAATAAGAACTATTTAGACTTTCTTTAAGAGATTAAGAGAAGAGAAGAAAATTGAAGCACCTCTAGAAGCAGCATTTCATCATCTGCGCTCCAATCTGGGCATAAAAGGGAGAAAGATAAATCGTCCTGTTCGAATGAAAATAGATAAATGAATTAGCAAATCAGATGGCTACAGTTTTCCTTCTACAAGTCAGCATTGGAACATTGCAGAATCAGACTATACCTAGAGTTAATTGGGCATCATACAAATATTTAAACAGAAGAAAGAAACTAATATCCTAAATGTCGTTTTTCCTCATGGAAGATTAAGTTGAAAGATTATTGCAGCAATAGAACACTTAAAGAGAAAGATCCAGAAAAGAAAGTTAGTTGGAAATTTTCATTTCAACTCCCTTTTGTGTGAATCCAAGTAATATGTATCGACAAAACAGATCATAGATACCATAGCAGGATCAGCACATAAAATAAGCTAACTAATAATTCACAGGATACTAACCATAATTTTGTAAGGATGATTGCATTTATGAGGTGTCACTTCAGCCCCAACAGAAAAGCACTCTGCACAGAGATCAAAATCAGTGCAGACAGCACACTTTACGCGGATCTTCCCTGTAATATCTTTGTTGCAATAGTTGCAGTGGTATGAAGCCCTTTTCACTTCACTTGATCCTTGACCTGGTCCAGGAGATAGAAGAATAAAAAATGTTAAGAAAAGAATCATAAATAAAAGTTTCAAGTAAATAAAAGGAATATACATCTCCACAATTACGAAAAGTTGACAGTACTGCGTATGACAAATTCATTACAGAACTATTACCTGCAGATGCAGATTCCGAGTTTTCTCCAATGGTTGCATTCTTCTTTCTCCTTGATCTGCATCAATTAAAACATGCACCCCACCCAGGTGAAGCGAAAATTGATCAGTAAAGGAAACGAAACAGAATGTCTTTCCACAGAAAAACATGAAATACGCCTATGTAGTTGGAGAAAAACACTATATCATCACATAATAATGTCAACTCAAGACGTTAATAATGTCAAGTTACAAATAACCACAATGGGTAAAATACCTAACATAAAAGTCAAGCAACTCAATCAAGAATATGGAACATTCAAGAAATGAAAAACATATGGTAGCTAAGAACTCTTATTTAAAAGTCTAATATCCATCACGCCTAATTACCCATAAACCCATTTCAAAATGTCTCAAATCTTTCATTAAAGGACATGCAGTAAGCCACATTTCTTCTCCTGCTCAGCAATCCACAAACACAAACTATTCAAAGATGCAACAGTCAAATGGAAGCTCAAATTCGAAGGTTAAAATAGAAAAATGAACCGCAACGACAGAAAAACTCATCAAAGAGAACATACCTTTGGGTTGGGTCCTCGTCGGAGCGGAAATTCCCTCGAGAACGACCCATTTTGTCTTCGTCTTCGAGCGGAAGTTTCTGGTATATGCCTGTACTCTCGCACTATCAGGTGTTTGATGTTTGTTGTGATTGTTCAACAATACGTCTAGGGTATTTATGGAGCCAAAACATGATTCAAGATATTGAAGAAGGAACTGACTCCGAAAAATCCGAAATTCATAACTGAAAAATAACAAACAGTTTCTGTGGGCGAATGGATTATCTTCCAAATTGGCATTGATGGGTTTCTGGGTTTTACTAAAAGACATTAAATTTTTGGGATTTTATACCTTTACAGAGGATTTGTGTTATGAATTTGCTCTGCAAAGGGGTTGATGGTGGTGGTATATTGGCAATTCGAGTATGAAAGGTCTTGTTTGGCAACAATGGTGGCACACTGGGTTTAAAAAATTGTTTTTTTTTTTTTGCCCTTTTCTCTAAATAAAAATTATTGAAATAAATTTTAAATTTTGAAAATTGGTCCTTCTGGAATATTTATTAACCAAAAAAAAAAAAATTGGGCCTGTCCAATTAGCCCTAGTTCATGGATTTTACATCCACTCAAAAACCCAATAACCTAGTTTCATGAATTTGCTTGAAAATAATTTAAAATAGAACAAGTCTTTTTATAAATTTAGGGCTTTTTGAATTTAAAATAAAATAAAAAAGGATTCAACATTTCCTTAATTATGAATAAGACCATAATGAATTTGTAATGCTTAAACAACCAAAACAATATGCACACATGAATAATCAAAATAACATACATACCTGTACATGTTTTGTTTGGAGAAATGAATTCAGATCGAAGCGTTGGTAATTGACCGAAATCTTTACTTATTGTTGTGAGCTTCATTTTGAACAGATCTTCTGTTATAATTGTTTCATCGAAAGCTTTTGTTGTCGAAGTTAGTGACCAATTCTCCATTTTCAGTATTTTGATAATTTATGCAAAAAGTATATAACCAGATGACTTGGTACTCTTAATAGGAGTTAATTACTTGAGTCCAATTCAAGTTTTATTCTTTACCCTTGTCTTAAAAAATAATAATGAAGATATAATTGAAAATATTACGAGAATACTATGATTGAAAAGAATAAAGATATACTAAGAAGAAAAGAAATTGTAAAGCAAAATAAACACAAAAAATAAAGCAGTTAACTTACGTATAGATTAGTGACAAACTATTCAAAATTCGTCGTACAAACAAGAAGCATAGAAATTGAGATTTTTTTAGTTCTTTTTATGATTCGTTCCTTCACCTTAACTAGTAATTATATAAAGATGAATAATATAACGGAGAACAGAATGAACGTTTTAAAAAATTATTTTTCCTACTAAAAAAATTTTATAGGCTTTAACATCGTTACATTTATATAGATTTATAATTAATACATAAGATTTTTAACAATCTACTAAGATAATAAATATTAACATTTTAGATTGTATACATCAACTGCATAATTCTAACTTTTTATTTGATTATATAGACCTATCTACTTTCTTTAATAGTCGATATTTATTTTACTTAGAACAAATTTTAATCTGATTTGTCGAGATTTTTATTTGCTTATACTTATCTACTTTCTTTAGTAGTTGATATTTTATTTTATTTAGAACAAATTTTAATTTGATCATTTGTAAGTTGATATTTTTCAAATTAAGACTTTATGACTTACTTTTAGAGAGTTAACTATTTTATGCTTCAAATTGTTAGTCAAACGGGTTAACGACTCAATCAATAGTAGAAGTAAGTATACATATGGCCACTCTTCAATTATATAGGTGGACATTAAAAAATAAAAAAAAATGATAGATATTAATTTATCTATTGGCAATTATACTTATTATTAAATAAGTAGAACAAAAAAAAAACTATGATTTTATTAAAACTCTAGGTCCTTTTCATAGGAAATTTCACACGTTATTCGTTATAGAAGACAAAATTATCAAACTATGTCAATCTTTTAAAAAATGAATAAGAAGATGTGAACTCAAATAGGATTTGATTTCAACGTAAATCATGAAGAGATAATTCTAATACATGATGATTTTAATATTAATTTATGTATAGAGAAAAGCGATAAAAATATTCAAGAGTTAAAGAAACTGCTACTAGATTTTATTGAAGCTCTTTATTGATTTTGGATCCAAATAAAAAAGTCTATATCATCCATTGGCTTCACTCAAATATCTTTATAATTCTAAATCTAAATTCTATATTTGCTATGTCCAATTCGTAATCAACTCTCTCAAACTAACATTTAGCTTGTCATTCTAACTGTTGCGTTTGTGAGAAACTGACTGCTTATTTTTGTATATTATATTGAAGGAGTTATATACACATATATATACAGAAATAGAGATAAGTAGGAGAGGAGTATGGATGCATGCAGAAGGAGAGAAGGTGTGTTGCAGAAGCTAAAAGTGCTGAGATGAGAGTTATCTCCCAACACTAACAATGCCTAAACAAGTACAATTTTATTATAATGGCAGCCTATTTTTTATAATAAATAATGTTTTAAGTCATGTTTGTAATTTTAACTATTAAACTTTATAAAGTACACATGTTTAAGTTTTGTTAATGTAATCTCATTATAAACTTATTCATTTTAGTAGTATAAATATTACAACACTATGATAAAACTTAATAATTTAATTTTATTAATAAAATTTATTATTACAATATTGTTTTAACGAAAATACTACGATAATATTTTTGATATATTACACGTAATTGACTTATTGATCAATATTTCACCATCTAGGATCAAGACGACATAATTCTGTTGTCTTCTAATTTCAGGAAGCTAAATTTACAAGCTTGATTGCAAATTCACAGTCAAATTGTTTAGTAGAAGCAGAAGCAAAAGCAGAAGTAGACCAAACAAGTACTTGTTACTCTGGCAACACCATTGATTCTGCAACAATCACAAACATGTTAGTAAAAAGACTAACACAAAAGAATTACTTAAGGTATGAGTAATGAAGGTTAACCTCTGGGCTGGCAAGTCTCAGACAAGAGTGGGAATATATATACACATATATATTCAATAGCATTTTGAAGTTCTTCATGCTCTTCCATGGAATGGAAACGCATGAAACCCATGAAAGTCTTGCTGAATAAATATGCAGCACTCGTAAAAATTCAGGTTACACTCTTCATCTGTGCCTGTAACCTTTAATTCTACCTTAGTTCGTAATTGCTCAACAACATTGAATAAATACACAGCACTCGTAAAGAGATCATATATTTGGGTCAGATCCTCCTTGGAGTGGAAATTCCCCCAAGAATGACCCATTTCATCTTCGAGCTCAATTTACTTGTCACACTATCAATTGTTTGCTGTTTGTTATGATTGTTCAACAATAGGTCTAGGGTATTTATAGAGCCAAAACATGATTCAACATATTTAAAAAGGAGCTGACCATATAAAATCCCAAATTTATTACTGAAAAATGACAAAAAATTTCTGTGGACGAACGGATTATCTTCCGAATTGACATCAATGTGGTTTCTGAATTTAGCAAAAGACATTAAATTTTTCGAATTATATAGTTTTCGAGATAATTTATGTTATGAATTTGCTTTTTATAGCGGTTTAGAAGACATTAAATTTTTGAAATTTTATACATTTTATATTATGAATTCACTCTTCATAGTAGGTTGGAAGACATTAATTTTTTGAGATTATAAACATTTTGAGAGGATTTATGTTAGAATTTGCTCTTCATAGTGATGTGGATGACATTAAATTTTTGAGATTTTATACTTTTTGAGATGATACAGATTTGATTTTTTTATAAAGAATTGGAAGACATTAAATTTTTGAAATTTTATACTTTTTGAGATGATTTATGTTATGGATATATTATTTATAGTGAGTTGGAAAATATTAAATTTTTTTTTGAATTTTATAAATTTTGAGAGGATTTATGTTATGAATTTGCTTTTCATAGTAGGGTAGAACACATTAAATTTTTAGAATTTTATACCTTTAGAGATGATTTATATTACAGATTTAATCTTCATAAGGGGTTGGAAGACATTAAATTTTTGAGATGTTATACTCTTTGAGAAGATTTATCCCAAACAAATATTCAGATTTCAGTTTTTAAAAGATTAAGAATTGGTTTTTTTTAGAATATTTATTAAAAAAAAAAACATCCATCCAAAAACCCAATTACCTTGTTCATGAATTTGCTTCAAAATAATTCAAAATGAAATAACTCTTTTTATAAAATTATTGGGTTTTGGAGTTCAAGAAAAAGGACTCAATATTTAAATTAAATAAATAAATGGGTTAGTAATCACATTGTTTTAATTATGAATAAGACCATAATCAATTTGTAATGCTTACTCAATCAAAAACAATATGCATACATGTAAGTTTTATTTCGGACTGATCTCTTGTTATACATGTCTTATCGAAAGTTTTTATTATCAGAGCGAGTGAAAAATTCTCTATTTTAATATTTTGATAACTAAATGATATAACACACTTAATAAAAATTAATTACTTGAGTTCCGCTCAAGTGTTATTCTTTACCCTTATCTTAAAACATGATAATGAAGATATAATTGAAGGTGTTATGAGAATCCTACAATTGAAAGGAAGAAAGATACAAAAAGAAGAAAAGAAATTGTAACGCAAAATAAGTACAAGAAAATAAAGCAATTAATTTATTATAAATTAATGACAAACTATTTAAAATTCGGCATACAAAAAAGAGTGCGTATATTAACATCGTTACGTTTATATAGATTTACAATTAATACATAAGATTATTACCAATCTATCAAGATAAAGAAGCAACTATTGATTTTTTGTTTGTTTTATTTTTATAATTTTTATTTTTATTTTTGTTTAATGTTAACTATGATTTTTAATAAGTCGATTTATATATATATATATATTTAATTTATAATGATAAATATAAAATTAATTCTGATTTTTGGCATTATTTGCAAAAATATAACTCTATAATAAAATTATATAAAGAATAATTAGACTAAGTTTAACAAATAACAAAAATAAATTATGTCAATAATTCTATTATGATAGCAGCAAATATAAACGAAGTGTAATTCACTTCATGTAACAAACGCCTATACAAGTATAATTTTAACTACGAAACTTTATAAACTACATACGTTTTAAGTCTCGTTAATGTAATCTCGTTATTATAATCTCATTATAAACTTGTTTATTTTAGTAGTGTAAATATTACAACATTATGATAAAGTTTAATAATTTAATTTTATTAATAAAATTTATTATTACAACCTTTTTAGCAAAATTATTACAATAATATATAACATGTAATTAAACTTATTGATCCAATTTGGAAGCTTATTTTAAGCTCTTCAAACTTAAAAAAGCTAATAATTGTGGACCAAAAAATTTGGTCCGTCAGCAAAGAACCTGCAACAGTCGAAAATATTGTAAGTAAAAAAATTAATACAAAAAAATTACTTAAACTATGAGTAATGAAGTTTAACCTCTGGGCTGGCAAGTTTGGGACAAGAGTGGCGATAATTTGATGATATGTTTCATGCTCTTGGTTGGAATGGAAAAGCATGAAACACATGAAAGCCTGAAATAAGCTTATTTCAATGGTGGTGCTAAGTGAAAGACACAACTTGTATATATATATATATACATGTATTTATATATGGAAGCCTATGAAAAATTAATGGTTGCTTACAAATAAATACACAGCACTTCTTAATTCATCCCACGCTCTTCGTTTGTGTTTGTAATTTTAAATTCTATCTCGGCCAGTAACTGCTCATCATCATTGAATAAATACACAGCACTCGTAAAGAGAACATAACTTTGGGTCGGGTCTTTCTCGGAGTGAAAATTCCCCCGAGAACGACCCATTTCGTCTTCAAGCTCAATTTACTTGTCACAGTATCAGTTGTTTTTTGTTTGTTGTGATTGTTCAACACTAGGTCTAGGGTATTTATAGAGCCAAAACATGATTTAAGATATTCAAAAAGGAGCTGACCTTTCAATTTTTGGGATTATCTTCCAAATTTGCATTGTGGATTTCTGAGTTTTAGTAAAAGACATTAATTTTTTAGAATTTTATACTTTTTCAGAGGATTTATGATGTGGATTTATTTTTCAGAAGACATTAAAGTTTTGAGATTTTATATATTTTGAGAGAATTTATGTTATGAATTTGTTCTTCATAGTTGACTGAAAGACATTAAATTGTTAAGATTTTATACATTTTGAGAAGATTTATGTTAAGAATTTATTCTTCATAATGGGTTGAAAAATACTAAATTTTTAGAATTTCATTTATTTCAGGATGAGCAAGATTAAGAGGGAAAATATCTGCATTTATAGGATAATTATTGAAAAAAAGATCTACATTTATTGGAGAAGATATGGATTCAGAAGGAAAAAATATCTCCATTAAAGGCAAAATCTGTGTTTTCTGGAAAGAAAATGAAAATCTATTTTGTAATTTGGAAGCAAAATCTGTGTTTTCTGGAAGGGAAATGAAGGTCAATAGAGCATTTCAATTTTTAGAACCAAAAAAAAAAAAAAGAAGAAAAATCTGTGTTTGTTTGGAAAGAAAATGAAGCTGATTATTTTCTTCTTCAAACAATTATTTTTTTAGTCAACAGCATCGGTACAATCAAAAATTATTTCAGTTCAAATTATAATTTCCTCAAAAATTATTTGAAATGAAATAACCCCTTTTTATAAAAATTGGATTTTCTGATTTTAAAAAAATAAAATAAGATCCAATATTTAAATTAAATAAATAAATTATATTAGTAATCACCTTGTCTTAATTACGACTAAGACCATAATGAATTTGTAATGTTTACAGAATAAAAAACAATATGCATACATGTACAATCAAAATAGTATACATACCTGTACATGTTTTACTTTTAAAGTCTTCATTTGAAAGAAATGATTCAGACTGAAGTATCGACAATTGATCGACCTCTTTACTTATTGTTACGAGTTTTATTTCGGACAGATCTTCTGTTATGCACACCTTATCGAAAGCTTTCATTGTCAGAGCAAGTGACAAATTCTTCATTTCATTATTTTGATAGCTTGTGATAAGAAAATGTAGCCAGATGCTCGGCTTTTATCTCGTACCTCTGGGCAAAAAAAAAAAATGATAGAGAAAACATAATTAAAGGTGTTACAAGAATACTACAATTAAAAGGAATATAAATACAATAAGAAGAGAAGAACTTGCAAAGCAAAACACACAAAAAACAAAGCGATTAACTTACGTATACATTAGTGACAAACTATATAAAATCTGCTGTACAGATAAGAAGCAATACAAACAGAGATTTTTGACTCATTTCTTTACTTTGACTAACAACTATATAAAGATGAATAAAATGACGGAGAATATAACGGATATTTTAAAACATTATTTTTCCTACTAAAAAAATATATATACGCGTTAACGCCGTTACATTTATATAGATTAGGAATTAACATAAAAAATTATTATTAATCTACCAAGATAAGAAATATTAACATTTTATATTTTATACATCAATAACATAACGCTTATCTTTTCATTTGATTATACTTATTTAATTTTTTAAGAGTCGATATTTTATTTTTTTTTGGAACGAGTTTTAATGTGATTTGTATAGCTTTTCATTTGATTATATTTATCTATTTTCTTTAGTAATCGATAATTTATTTTATTTAATTTGATTTTTTATAATTTGATATTATTTTTCAAATGAAGACTTCATGATTTACTCTTAGATTACTCAATTATCATATACTTTGAATCATTAGTTAAACTGGTTGAGTCAATTAATAGTTTAAGTAAGCACATACATGACACTCTTCAACAACATAAGTTGGCACTTGAAAATCAAAATAGATGTGAGACATTAATCTATCTATTGCAAAATCATATTTATCATTAAACAAAATAGTATTCAAAAAATCAAAAAGTATGATTTCATTAAAGTTCTAGGTCCTCATCACATTAAACCTCACATGTTATTCGTTTAAAGAATTACAAAATTATCAAATTACGTTGATCTTTGAGAAAATAAGTCTAAGAGAAGAACTCAAATAGGATTTGATTTCAACCTAAAACATGAAGAGATGATTCTAATACATGATGGTTCTTAGTATTGATTTACAAATAATAATAATAATAATAATAATAATATGATCTTGGTTTTCTTTACCGATTTTATTCAAGAGATAAGTCTATCTTTTATATTTACTTTCTTGAATATGTAATCAACTTTCTCAAACCAACATCCTCTGAATTCATAATATGTTTTCATTTTTCTAAAAAAACCTAAGCGTTAACCCTTTCTTTTGTAATCTCTCACACTTTTCCTTAGTTTCTCTCCTTTATTCTGTATTTGCTCAAGACATTAATCGATATGCTCTCTTTTATTCTTTGTATGCTCAAGCCGCTCATCCTCCATTCTATTCGTAATTTCTTCTCTTTCCTTTCTCCTTATTGACCTCTTTTTATAACCAAGATTTAGGCTTAGTTCCTCATTTCCTCATTTTCCATTGTAAATCTCCACTTGAGATTCTAGTGTAAATCTCCTTCTCTTTCACGCTTGCTCTGTCATTTCGAGTTAATAAACATTATTTTTGTTGCTTCTTCTATTCCATTGTTATTTGTCGAGTCTGATTAGGTTAGTTTTGTTTTTATTTTGTCCGTTAGAAAAAATATATAAAAGTAAAGAAGATGAAGAAACGACTGTATTTTTTTTGGTTTTATTCTAGTTAGATTTTAATTTTAAATTTTTTTAATTTTAACTATGATTTTAATGAGTTAATTTTTATTTTTTTTTAAATTTTCAAGTGTTCACATGTATGATTAGAGAGTGATCATGTTTGTTTTTACTTTCACTATTAAAAAATCAACCAGTATCGTTAATATCTAAAGCATAAAATATTGGTTAAGAAAAAAGAGCTTCATCAATGTTTTTTTCTACTTGCTATCTGTACATATAATATAATAAACAACTATATTATAGCAGTGGAGAAAAAGACACCCTCTTAGTTGTGAAAAATGAGCTTCACAGACAATTACTTGATTTCTTTACAACTCACTGGAGAGCAGAAGGTCCAACACAATGTATTCTCTTGCAAAGTGCCAGAAAAACAAGCTCGTTTTGTTGTACAAAAAACTCTTTCATTAAAAAAAAATTCCTCAGAACTCAGAATCCAACAATCACGACGTTTTCTTATTGTACCGAGATATTTTCATACAATCTTAAAAGATCACCTTGCATATATATTTAGTAATAACATTTCATGTTACCTTCTTCTGACTCGTTCTTCAACATTCATCGCTTTATAGTGTTACAGTTTATAGGGCGATGAGCCTCGTGATTACCATGCCAGCAAAATTTGTGGTAACATACACATGACACATCATGAATCCCATTACTCCCTACCATAACTAACTAGACCAATTACAAGTTTGCAATTTTATTCTTTTTCTCTACATAAAATTGAACAAATAATCAAGATATTTTTCTTTTTGCACCTCAGTGGCCAACCTAAAAACCACAACAATCATTATAGGCCATTTGCTCTTCTTTGGAATGGAAACGCATGAAAGCCTGCACTAAGTTTATTTCAATGACGGTGCTAAGTGAAAGACACAACTTATATATATATATATATATATTTATATATATATGTATAGAAGCCTACAAAAAAATTAATGGTTACTTAACTTGTTGAATAAATACACAACACTTGTGAATTAATGTCATGATTTTCCATCTGTGTGAATTTAGGTTATACTCTCCATATATATCTGTAACCTTAAATTTTATCTTGGTAAATAACTGATCAACATCATTGAATAAATACACAACACTCGTAAATAGAACATCTATTTGGGTTGGGTCTTCCTCGGAGTGAAAATTCCCCTGAGAATGACCCATTTCTTCTTCAAACTCAATTTACTTGTCACAATATCAATTGTTTGTTGTTTCTTATGATTGTTCAACACTAGTTCTATAGCATTTATAGAGCCAAAACATGATTTAAGATATTCGAGAAGGAGCTGACTCTTAAATTTTTGGGATTATCTTCCAGATCGGCATTGATGAGTTTCCAGATTTAGTAAAAGATATTAAAATTTTGGAAAATTTATACATTTTGAGAAAATTTATGCTCTGGCTTTGTTCTTCATAGTGAGTTGGAAGAATTAAATTTTTGAAATTTTATACATTTTGAGAAGATTTATGTTATGGATTTGCTTTTCATAGTAGGTTGGAAGACATTAAATTTTTGAAATTTTATACATTTTAAAAGAATGTATGTTATGAATTTGTTCTTCATAGTGAGATGGAAGACATTAAATTTTTGGAATTTTATACCTTTTGAGATGATTTAAGTTATGGATTTGCTCTTCATAATAGGGTGGAAGACATTTAATTTTTGGGATTTTATGTATTTTAAGAGAATTTATGTTATGAATTTGCTCTTCATAGTGGGTTGGAAGACATTAAATTTTTGAGATTTCATATATTTCAGGATGAGCAAGACTGAAAAGGAAAATATCTGCACTTATAGCATTTTTATTTTTTAAAAAATCTGCATTTATTGGAGAATATCTATTTAAAATTATATTTATCATTAAACAAAAGTTGATAAAATAGAATCCAAAAAATCAAAAACTAAGATTAATATAGGATTCAGTGTTCTTAAGACTGCCTGAACACCCACTTAATTGCTCATGCTCTTAAGACTAATTAATAAAACTGAGTCGGTCAGTTTGACAAATGATCTAATGTGTAAGATAGTAAGTTGTTCAAATGTAAATTAATAAAATTTTAATTTTAAAAATATTAAATTATAAAGGATCAAATTGAAATTCGTCTTAAATAAAAGAAAATATTAACAATTAAAAAAAGCAGATCTATATAATTAAATAAAAAACTAGACATATTATATTGAAATTCGTTCTAAATTAAATAAAATATCGACTATTAAATAAAGTAAATAATTATAATCAAATGAAAAATTGAGTATTATGCAATGGATATATAAAATCTAAAATATTAAATTTTTTATCTCGGTAGATTGATATCAATCTTATCTATTAATTCTAAATTTATATAACTATAATGATGTTAACGCGTATATATTATTTTAGTAGGAAAAAAACTTTTCAAAACTTTACGTTATGTTATGTTTTCCGTTATATTATTCATCTTTATATAGTTGTTGTAACGGCCCCGTAAATATTAAAATGAAATGAGTATTTAAATATATCAAATGCGGAAGCGAGATCAAAATTTCAGTTAACATCCCTTACACGAAAAACCAGAAACGTACTTAAAATATAAAAGATTAAACTAACTAAGAGAGAAACTCGAAAATAAAACTATGAGTATGACTACAGAGTCTCTAGGTATCCCCTTCGTCGTCCTCCTGCGGAACGGGCTCGGGAACCATGTCTTCCTGATCTGAAATGGTTAAATAAGGAGTGAGCTACACTAGCCCAGTAAGAACATCACGATATCTCACCGTCACGGAGGTAAAGGTGGGTAGAAAAACACAAAAAGACCAATGGAGCATAATTTATAACAAACTCGTTTATTAACATGAAAACCTTTACCATCCACTTACCTTGGTGGAATTTATGAAAACAATATGAGAAAAACAATAACATCATCATAATCATTGAATAATCTAAGCTGTAAAACATAACACTTATCACGCCTCTTGTAATTCAATCATTGTACAACATATCCTTTTTTCTCATTTACCAGCCTACTAGTATCCGTGGGGGTCCATAGGGGTTCCGCTACCCGTTAACCTTTAACATTCATAATCAGTTTCCAGGGCCGTCCCCATACCCCGTCCGGTATGGGCGCCAAAACCATGAACCTCAATACCCCGTCCGGTATGAGGGTGAAACGGGCCGTCCCCATACCCCGTCCGGTATGGGCGCCAAAACCATAAACCTCAATACCCCGTCCGGTATGAGGGTGAAACGGGCCGTCCCCATACCCCGTCCGGTATGGGCGCCAAAACCATAAGATCTCCATACCCCGTCCGGCATGTGAGATCCCAATCCCGGTAGGGTTCCCTACGGACCCGGTCCGTCCACCATCTCCCAGGATATCTAGTCAGGCTGACCCCCATAATACAATTATCAGTCTATACAATCTTTCATTTTCCTTTTCCTCAATCAACATCATCAATTCACATTTAAACAAGCAAATCGTAATTCATACCAACAGACAACATACAATATCAGTTTTTCAGTCATTCAACCCATAATTAATAAAAACGTAGTACATGCACACAAATCTGTAAAATGAACACATCAAACCTCACTTTGCATTTAAAGCTGTAAACAGGCCAAATAACAGTACATCATCAATCACACTAGACTCGGGCTCCATTAGCAACCTTAAGCAATTTCACACATGCGTTAATTCAAGAAATACCGTTTTATCATTTTGAACTTTAATACCGTGATAGGAAATAGGGTGAGGGGTCCTTACTTGTTTTCGAGATCCGAATACGATTCACAGTGCGCCTGCAGGCTGTCCCTAATTTTCCCTGAATTTTTCCCGGGGAACTGAAACACACTAACAGTACCTGCACGTGTTCCAAAAAAAATCCAAATTAGGCCCAGGGCCTCTTTCGGCCCAAATCGCAACTCCGGCACGGCGGCTCCGCCGTGCTCCGGCGACGGCGCCGCCGCTGGCGGCGGCGAGTCGCCTCGGGTTGACTGTTTTCGGCCGAATTCGGCCACACTCGCATTGGTCCTTGTCAGAAAACAACCCTAGGGCCCTCGGGGGGCCAAAAAATCACGGAAAAACGGAGCTTACCGGCGGCGGCGCTCTCGGGTGCAGCGGCTCTCCGGCGAGGTTCGTGTTTTGGTGATTCGGCTCCGGTCAACCTGTAGAGAAAAGAATGGTGATCACGGTGATATAAAAATTGCATCGAACGGAGGCCGGGAAGGGCCTCGTCGGAGGCAAAAACCGAGAGGGGGCGCGGCGGCGCCGCTGGGCTTCGGCCGCGTATTCCGGCCGTTTGGCCGGGATTTCGGCTTCGATTTGGCCATAGGAGGAATCAGTGGGGAAAAACGAGTCGGGGGTATGAAATTTACCTCGATCGGCGGTCGGAAATTTCCCCGGTGCGGCGGCGAGTGGCGGCGGGTGGCGGCGGTCGGCCTCTGGTTCGTCTTCTCCGGCGAGCGGCTGGCGGCTAGGGTTTGTGGTCTGGTGTGGGGGTTCTATTTATAACCCCTTGCCTTTTGATCACAGCCGTTCATTTTGTTTTAATCTGGGCCGTTCGTTTTTGATTGAATCTGGGCCGTCCGTGTGATTGAATCTGGGCCGTCCGATCGCGTGATTGATCTGGGCCGTCCGATCGCACCCACGCGGATCGCCAACGTGGCTCCTTTCGGAGTGACGCGATCTTGCCACGTGGCAGGCCCTGGTTGGCCGGGACTGCTGACGTGGCTGCTGACGCGGCTGCTGACGTGGCCCCCCTTTTTTTTTTTTTTTTTTTTTTTTTTTTTTTTTTCCTCCTCCTTTCCGGGTGCTACAACTCTCCCCCCCATAAAGAAATTTGGTCCCCAAATTTGCCTCATTACTCTTGATCAAACAGATGAGGATATTGGGCCCTAAATTCTGATTCCAGCTCCCAAGTCGCCTCCCTAGGCGTGTGGTTCTGCCACAAGACTTTTACAAATGATATTTCCCGGTTACGGAGTATTCTGCTTTCTCGGTCTGTGATACTGACCGGTACTTCTTCATAAGACAAGTCCTCTCGGAGTGAAAGCGGTTCATGAGCCACGACATGAGAAGGGTCCGGATTGTACTTGCGCAGCATAGATACATGAAACACATTGTGAACCCGGGAGAGCTCAGGGGGCAGTGCAAGTCTGTAGGCAGTGGTACCAATCTTGTCTAAGATTTCAAAGGGTCCAATGTATCTGGGGTTTAATTTTCCCCTTCTGCCGAACCTACTAATTCCCTTGAAGGGGGTGACTTTAAGAAACACCCGGTCACCTTTCTCAAAGGCCAGGTCTCTCCTCCGGGTATCAGCATAACTCTTTTGCCTACTCTGAGCCGTCTGGATGTTCTTCTTGATCTTAACTATCTTGGACGTGGTTTCTTCCACCAAATCCGGGCCAAACAATCTTCTATCGCCCACTTCCTCCCAACAAATCGGTGACCTGCACGGACGACCGTATAGCGCCTCGTATGGGGCCATGCCGATGCTTGCTTGGTAACTGTTGTTGTAGGCAAACTCTATCAGGGGTAGATGGTCGTCCCAATGGCCTCCGGAGTCAAGGACACAAGCTCGGAGCATATCCTCCAGCGTACGGATTGTCCTCTCTGATTGTCCATCGGTTTGGGGGTGGAAGGCAGTACTAAGGGACAGCTTTGTTCCCATAGCTTGCTGGAAACTATTCCAGAACCGAGAAGTGAATCTGGGATCCCTGTCGGACACCACTGTTACCGGGACCCCATGCAGTCTGACTATTTCCCGGACATACATTCTTGCCAACTTGTCCAATGAATCAGTCATTCTGATGGCCAGGAAGTGGGAAGACTTAGTGAGTCGATCAACAATTACCCTATGGCATCGTGTCCCGATCGTGCCTTGGGTAGTCCCGATACGAAGTCCATGGTGATGTGTTCCCACTTCCATTCTGGAATCGGTAAAGGCTGAAGCAACCCCCCTGGGCGTTGATGTTCTGCTTTGACCTGCTGACATACCAAGCACTTAGATACAAAGTCGGCTATATCTCTCTTCATCCCATTCCACCAGAATCGGGGTCGCATAGTTTGGTACATTTTTGTACTTCCTGGATGCATGGCGAACCTTGAACTATGGGACTCTGTCATGATGTCTCTTTTTAATTCATTGTCGTCTGGGACACACATTCTGTCCTTGAAACGAATCAATCCGTCGGCGGAGATCTGAAAGTCTGAGTTCACTCCTTGTTCTGCATCCTTCTTGCGGTTTACTAGGGCGGGGTCGACTGACTGGGCTTCCTTTATTCTTTGGATTAACTCGGGTTGGACTGCTAGGTGGCTCAAACATGTGGCCCTCTTCAGATCTTGCAGTCGAACCTGCTGCGTAGCCCCAATGGACCTGCATTCCGAAACCATCAGATGGGCTAGGGTGCCTGCACTCTTCCTACTGAGGGCATCGGCTACTACGTTGCCCTTACCTGGATGGTATAGGATGTCACAATCATAGTCCTTGAGGAGTTCCATCCACCTTCTCTGACGCATGTTGAGATCCTTCTGAGTGAAGATGTGCTTCAAACTCTTATGATCGGTGTAGATCTGAAAGGTCTCTCCATACAAATAATGGCGCCAGATTTTCAAGGCGTGTATGATTGCGGCAAGCTCCAAGTCATGGGTAGGATAGTTCTTCTCATGATTCTTTAGCTGTCTAGACCCATATGCTATAACCTTTCCATGCTGCATCAGGACACAACCCAGGCCCAGATAGGAGGCATCACTATAAACTGTATACCCTCCTGATCCGCTCGGTAGAGCCAGCACGGGTGCAGTAGTCAGTCGCTTCTTCAATTCTGAAAAACTCCTTTCGCAGTTCTCATTCCAATCAAACTTTGCATTCTTCTTTGTGAGTCGGGTTAGGGGGGCCGCTAGACTGGAGAACCCTTCGACAAACCGGCGGTAATAACCCGCCATCCCTAGGAAACTGCGAATTTCCTTAACTGTTGTCAGCCTTTTCCAACCAAGTACCGCTTCAACCTTTTTGGGGTTCACCGACACCCCTTCCTTCGATATAACATGTCCTAGGAAGGCGGTTTGCTCGAGCCAAAATCCACACTTGCTCAACTTTGCATACAACTTCTTTTCCCTGAGTACCTGGAGGACTTGGACAAGATGATGAGCATGTTCTTCTCTACTTTTTGAGTAGACTAAGATATCATCGATGAACACGATGACAAATTTATCTAGAAACTCTCTGAAGATTCTGTTCATTAGATCCATAAAGATGGCCGGGGCGTTGGTTAGCCCAAACGGCATAACCAGGAACTCATAGTGTCCGTACCTGGTTCGGAATGCCGTCTTGGGGATGTCTTCTGCTCTCACTTTTACCTGATGGTAACCTGACCGTAGATCTATTTTAGAAAAGACCTGTGCACCCTGCAACTGATCGAAAAGGTCATCAATCCGGGGGAGAGGATACTTGTTTTTAATTGTTACCTTGTTTATCCTTCTATAATCAATACACAGCCTCAACGTTCCATCTCCTTTCCTTGCAAAAGTAACCCCGGCACCCCATGGGGAAATGCTGTGTCTAATGAAGCCACTGTTTTGTAGCTCAGTGATTTGTTTCCTTAGCTCTTCCATTTCGATGCGGCTCATTCGGTAAGGAGCTACCGAGATGGGTTGGGTTCCTGGCTGTAAGTCTATGGTGAACTCGACCTCTCTGTCCCCTGGTAGACCGGGCAGTTCATCCGGAAATACGTCTGGAAAGTCTCGGACTACTGGAATCTCTTGGATACAAACTTCCTTCTTGGGTTTACCTAGTTAGGGAAAATACAATATCAACGCACTGGGAATTAAGAAGAAAAGAATTTGTCATTAGGGAGAATCAGTACCGAATAATTTTATTAACTTGTAAATGGCTCCTCGTTGGGAGGATTAAATACAATCTTTTTATTAAAGCAGTCTATGGTGGCGTGATACGCCGCCAGCCAATCCATTCCTAGGATTACATCAAAATCCCCTGTGTCTAACCCTATCAAGTCTACCCTCAATTTCCTATCTGCTATCTCCACGGCACATGCCCTGTAGACAACCTCTCCTAGTAATGTCTCCCCCCCAGCGGTAGATACAAACAATAATGAATCTAGTCTATCAGGTGATACACAAATTTTGGAAGCAAGAACATGTGAAATAAAAGAATGTGATGCACCAGTATCAAACAAAATATGAGCAATGTGGCCAGAGATAGTATACATACCATGTACCACGTCCGGGTCTGCATCGGCATCCTTCTGGGTAAGGTTGTAAACTCTGCCCTGGATTGGAGGCCTCCCTTGATTCTGGTTCCTAGGGCACTCCCTCGCATAGTGCTGGGCACTGCCGCATATGCGACATGTGTTGTTGAGGCGGTAGCAGGGTCGGTCCCCATGATCCCTGCCGCAGTACTGGCAGATCTTCCCACGAGCTGCCCCCATAGCCTGAGGAGGGCCCTGAATGGCAGGCCTGGGTCTCTTACTGGGTTGGACAGGCATGGTAGGCGCTGGCCTGCGGAGCGGGGCTGAAGGTCGGGAACTTCCCGTTAGCTGAGGGCGGGTGTCGAAGCTCCTTTCTATGATCTGCGCCTTTGCCAGGACTGCCGAATATGTCTCGAGCTCCATCACCAACAAGTGCTGTCTGATCTCCGGGCGGAGACCCCACTGGAATTTCCTGGCCTTTCGGCCCTCATCCAACAATGTCTCCGGGGCATGTCGACCCAGCTCCAGGAACTTGCGGGCATACTCCGACACTGTCATATTACCCTGGACCAACTGAGCAAATTCAATTTCCTTTAAATGTTGGATGTGCTTAGGGAGATACTCCGCATGGAAAGCCGCTAGGAACTGCTCCCAAGTAACTGGTACAGGCAAGGTGGCCCGCTTGAGCTCCCACCAGCGTACTGCTTCCCCTACCAGCATGTAGGAGGCAATGGCAGCCCTCTGCTCAGGAATTACTCCCAAGGTCTCAAATGCTCTCTCAGTCTCCGCCAGCCAGTATTGGGCCTCTTCAAAAGAGGATCCCCCTGAAAAAGTAGAAGGGTTCAGTCTCCTGTACCTCTCTATGAAGCCGGGGTCGATCAAGGAGGGAGCGAGGTCCCGAGGTAAAGGAACTGGGGCCGGCTGAGGGTGAACTGGGGGACCCTGTGGTGGCGCCTGCTGATGGGGTGGGGGCACTGGAATATGCTGTGGCGGTACCTGTTGGTACTGTGGCTGTGGTACCGAGTCGTACCGCGGCTGTGGTGCCGGGTGGTACTGTGGAGGAACAGGCTCCTGCCGGGGTGGCTCGGGATCAGCCTGCTGTAACGGGGGCTCAACCTGCGCTAGCGGAGGAGGTCCGGGTAACTCCCTTCTCTCCTCTTGCCTTCGCTGGGCAGCTACGAGAGCTTCCACCATCTCATATAATCTGTCCAAATCCTCCCGAAGTGAATTATCTTGGGCCGCTCGGTTTAGTGGGGGCCTTCCTCTCCTCATTTCTGTGTACCTGCATTTACAAGGAATGGTTGAGTAACGACCCATCGGTGAGTATTTTTTTTTTTTAAAGGACTATAGTGTGAGGGATGGGTCCGAGGAAATGCGGCTCTGATACCAACTGTAACGGCCCCGTAAATATTAAAATGAAATGAGTATTTAAATATATCAAATGCGGAAGCGAGATCAAAATTTCAGTTAACATCCCTTACACGAAAAACCAGAAACGTACTTAAAATATAAAAGATTAAACTAACTAAGAGAGAAACTCGAAAATAAAACTATGAGTATGACTACAGAGTCTCTAGGTATCCCCTTCGTCGTCCTCCTGCGGAACGGGCTCGGGAACCATGTCTTCCTGATCTGAAATGGTTAAATAAGGAGTGAGCTACACTAGCCCAGTAAGAACATCACGATATCTCACCGTCACGGAGGTAAAGGTGGGTAGAAAAACACAAAAAGACCAATGGAGCATAATTTATAACAAACTCGTTTATTAACATGAAAACCTTTACCATCCACTTACCTTGGTGGAATTTATGAAAACAATATGAGAAAAACAATAACATCATCATAATCATTGAATAATCTAAGCTGTAAAACATAACACTTATCACGCCTCTTGTAATTCAATCATTGTACAACATATCCTTTTTTCTCATTTACCAGCCTACTAGTATCCGTGGGGGTCCATAGGGGTTCCGCTACCCGTTAACCTTTAACATTCATAATCAGTTTCCAGGGCCGTCCCCATACCCCGTCCGGTATGGGCGCCAAAACCATGAACCTCAATACCCCGTCCGGTATGAGGGTGAAACGGGCCGTCCCCATACCCCGTCCGGTATGGGCGCCAAAACCATAAACCTCAATACCCCGTCCGGTATGAGGGTGAAACGGGCCGTCCCCATACCCCGTCCGGTATGGGCGCCAAAACCATAAGATCTCCATACCCCGTCCGGCATGTGAGATCCCAATCCCGGTAGGGTTCCCTACGGACCCGGTCCGTCCACCATCTCCCAGGATATCTAGTCAGGCTGACCCCCATAATACAATTATCAGTCTATACAATCTTTCATTTTCCTTTTCCTCAATCAACATCATCAATTCACATTTAAACAAGCAAATCGTAATTCATACCAACAGACAACATACAATATCAGTTTTTCAGTCATTCAACCCATAATTAATAAAAACGTAGTACATGCACACAAATCTGTAAAATGAACACATCAAACCTCACTTTGCATTTAAAGCTGTAAACAGGCCAAATAACAGTACATCATCAATCACACTAGACTCGGGCTCCATTAGCAACCTTAAGCAATTTCACACATGCGTTAATTCAAGAAATACCGTTTTATCATTTTGAACTTTAATACCGTGATAGGAAATAGGGTGAGGGGTCCTTACTTGTTTTCGAGATCCGAATACGATTCACAGTGCGCCTGCAGGCTGTCCCTAATTTTCCCTGAATTTTTCCCGGGGAACTGAAACACACTAACAGTACCTGCACGTGTTCCAAAAAAAATCCAAATTAGGCCCAGGGCCTCTTTCGGCCCAAATCGCAACTCCGGCACGGCGGCTCCGCCGTGCTCCGGCGACGGCGCCGCCGCTGGCGGCGGCGAGTCGCCTCGGGTTGACTGTTTTCGGCCGAATTCGGCCACACTCGCATTGGTCCTTGTCAGAAAACAACCCTAGGGCCCTCGGGGGGCCAAAAAATCACAGAAAAACGGAGCTTACCGGCGGCGGCGCTCTCGGGTGCAGCGGCTCTCCGGCGAGGTTCGTGTTTTGGTGATTCGGCTCCGGTCAACCTGTAGAGAAAAGAATGGTGATCACGGTGATATAAAAATTGCATCGAACGGAGGCCGGGAAGGGCCTCGTCGGAGGCAAAAACCGAGAGGGGGCGCGGCGGCGCCGCTGGGCTTCGGCCGCGTATTCCGGCCGTTTGGCCGGGATTTCGGCTTCGATTTGGCCATAGGAGGAATCAGTGGGGAAAAACGAGTCGGGGGTATGAAATTTACCTCGATCGGCGGTCGGAAATTTCCCCGGTGCGGCGGCGAGTGGCGGCGGGTGGCGGCGGTCGGCCTCTGGTTCGTCTTCTCCGGCGAGCGGCTGGCGGCTAGGGTTTGTGGTCTGGTGTGGGGGTTCTATTTATAACCCCTTGCCTTTTGATCACAGCCGTTCATTTTGTTTTAATCTGGGCCGTTCGTTTTTGATTGAATCTGGGCCGTCCGTGCGATTGAATCTGGGCCGTCCGATCGCGTGATTGATCTGGGCCGTCCGATCGCACCCACGCGGATCGCCAACGTGGCTCCTTTCGGAGTGACGCGATCTTGCCACGTGGCAGGCCCTGGTTGGCCGGGACTGCTGACGTGGCTGCTGACGCGGCTGCTGACGTGGCCCCCCCTTTTTTTTTTTTTTTTTTTTTTTTTTTTTTTTTTTTTCCTCCTCCTTTCCGGGTGCTACAGTTGTTGGTCAAGTTGAAGAAAAGAATTATAAGAATAATTGAAAAATCTCTATTTCTACTTTTTTTCTTCTGTACGGCAAATTTCGAGTAGTTTGTCACTAATGTATATGTAAATTAATTGTTTTGTCTTTTATGCTTATTTTCCTTTACAATTTATTTTCTTCTTACTAATCTCTATTCTTTTTAATTATAGCATACTCATCTTCAAACCCAAGCCCTTAAGCCTAAGGCCCAAGACCAACACTTTATCTCAATTGAGGCCTTATAGTTTATTTTCTACCGACTCAATATCTTATATTTTAGGCGTTAAAAGTGTTAGTTGATTTTCTTAATAGTCAAAAATAAAAGCACACATGACGATCTCAAACCACACACGTGAACACAAAAAAAAATTAAAATTAAAATATAGTTTGAACAAATAAAAATATCATAGTTGCTTCTTCATCTTCTCTTCTTTTTTGAATGCTTTTTTTATTAAAAAAAAAAACAAATCTAACCTAACCAGGCTAAAAGAAGAGCAATGGAAAAAGAGAAGCAATAAAAATAAAGTTTACTAACTCACGAATGACAAAGCAAGTGTGAAATAAAAGGAGATTGACAATAGAATCTTAAGTTGAGGCTCGTAGTAAGAAACACAGAAACAAAGAGCTAAGCCTATATTTTTATTATAAAAATGGGTCGATTGGGAGAAAAGAATGGGAAGAAACTAAGAGCAGAACGAAGAAGGAGAGGCTTGAGCATATAAAGAATATAGGAGTGTATCGGTAAAGGGCTTGAATAGATGGAGCATAAATAAACAAAATTACAAGCAAGTAGGAGAGATTATAAAAGAGAGAATTAATGTTTAGGGTTTTTAGAAGAATGGAAATAGATTGTGAAATTCGAATATGTTAGTTAGAAAGAGTTGATTACTAATTGGAGAGAGCAAATATAGAAGATATATTTAGTATTAGAGAGATATCCGAGTAAAACCAATAGATGATATAAAGTTTTCCTCAATTTTTGCTTCAACCGATCATGATCACAGACCAAATCAAGTGTAAAAGCGCATTGCTAAAAGATTAAAAAGAGGCTCATCCAAAAAACAACAACCGAGATTAACTTGGTTAATTACTGACTCGACGGAAGGACTTATGATGCATGATGGTTCCTTTATCTTCATCATCGTTGTCATTTTCTTTCTTTAGTCAGTTTCTCACCAGGTTTTATAGTATTCATCTCTCTTGTAAGATTCTATGCAGACTTCTCTCAATCTATTCCACAGCTTAGAAGCGGCTCTTTGGATCCTTAGTAGTTAAGGATGAATTTTTAAACTCTTCCTCTCAAAACACAAGCAAGATCTCCAAAATTTAGAATTTGTTAAAAATGTTAAACGTATTGATGATGTCCAATAAAGACATGAATACTTGAGTAGTGATGCTTGTGCTGTAAGGGAAGAGAAAGTGCTTTAAAAATGGCTTATAGTTAAAAAATATTATATTGATTCGTAAAACTTGTTATGAAAAGCTTCAATATAAAATACGATGTTATATTTAATTAATAATATTCTAAATTAATAATAAATGTTGAACTAATTAAAAAATTAAGTAACCGAAAAACCTAATTATTTTAATCATTTAAATAATATTATTTTTTAAAAAAATTAACTATATTATTTATTTTATGATGAGTAATGTATTAATAACTTATGAATCATAAAGTTAATAAATAATTTTTTTTTTTTAACTATACTCATTTAAAATATTAGTTGAGAAAAAAGAGCTTCATCCCAATGTTTATTTCTACATTCTTACAAGAGACAACTATATTACAACAAAAGAGCTTCACAGACAATTACTTAATTTCTTTACAACTCATTTGAGAACAGAAGGTTCAACACATTGTATTCTCTCGCAAAAGTGCTAGGAAAACAAGCTCGCTTTGCTGTACAACAAACTCTTTCATTAAAAATAATTCCTCAAAATTCAGATTTCAACAATCATGGCGTTTTTAAAATTATGCCGAAGTATTTTCATTCAATTTTAAAAGATCAGCTTGCAGATATATATATATTCAGTAATAACACTTCATGTTACATTCGTTTGACTCGTTCTTCAACTTCCATCGCTTCACAGTGTCACAGTCTACAGGACGATAAAACTCATGACTACCAATGCCAGCAAAATTTGTTGTAACATGCACATGATATATCATGAATCTCATTACTCTCTACCATAGCTAGAACAATTATAAGCTTGCAGTCTGGAGCGGGACATCATTTTATAGTTTTACTTTTTTTCTCTACATAAAATCAAACAAGGTGACCAAGAATCTAACAATTATGGCGTTTTCCAAATTGCGCCGAGACATTTTCATACAACCTTAAAAGATCAGCTTGCATATATATATATATATTCAGTAATAACACTTCATGTTACCTTCATCCAACTAGTTCTTCATCATCCCTCACTTCACAGTGTCACAGTTTATAGGACGATGAGCCTCGTGACCACAATGCCAGGAAAATTTGTGGTAACATGCACATGACACATCATGAATTCCATTACTCTCTATCACAGCTAGACCAATTACAAACTTGCAGTCTGAAACAGGACACCACCATTTTACAATCTTATTCTTTTTCTCTACATAAAATCAAAAAAGGTAACCAAGACATTTTCCCCCTTGCACCTTAGTGACCAACCCAAAAACCATGTGCTGGAAGACAATTGTGCCGCAAGATGGCTCTGGACACCTTGGCCTCAAACAACTACAACAATCATCAGTGGCCATTTGCTCTTGCTTGGAATGGAAAGTGCATTAAGCCTGCAATAAGCTCATTTTAAAGGCGGTGCTAAGTGAAAGACACAACTTATATATATATATATATATATATATATATATATTATATATATATATATATATGAAAGCCTAAAAAAATTAACGGTTACTTACCTTGTTGAATAAATACGCAGCACTTGTAAATTTAGGTCACACTCTACGTATTTGTAAATTTAGGTCACACTCTACGTATGTGTCTGTAACCTTAAATTCTATCTCTGTCAATAACTGCTCAACATCATTGAAGAAATAGATAACACTCTAAAGAGAACATAAATTTTGGTCGGGTCCTCCTCGGAGTGGAAATTCTCCCGAGAACGACCCATTTCGTCTTTAAGGTCAATTTACCTATCACACTATCAGTTGTTTGTTGTTTGTTGTGAATGTTCAACACTAGGTCTAGGATATTTATAGACCCAAATCTTGATTTAAGATATTCAAGAAGGAGCTGACCTTTAAATTTTTCGGATTATCTTCCAAATTTGTATAGATGGATTTCTGGATTTTAGTAAAAGGCATTAAAATTTTGGAATTTTATATGTTTTGAACGGATTTATGTTATGAATTTGTTTTTCATAATGGATTAGAAGACATTAAATTTTTGAAGTTTTATATATTTTGAGAGAATTTATGTTATGACTTTACTCTCGTATGGGTTAGGAGACATTAAAATTTTGAGATTTTATACATTTTGAGTGGATTTATGTCTTGAATTTGTTTTGAATAGTGAGTTAGAAAACATTAAATTTTTGGGATTTTATATCTTTTGAGTGGATTTATGTTATAGATTTGCTTTGAATAGTGGGTTTGAAAATATTAAAATTTTGAAATTTTATACATTTTAAGAGGATTTATATTATGGATTGCTCTGAATAGTGAGTTAGAAAACATTAAATTTTTGGGATTTTATATCTTTTGAGTGGATTTATGTTATAGATTTGCTTTGAATAGTGGGTTTGAAAATATTAAATTTTTGAAATTTTATACATTTTAAGAGGATTTATATTATGGATTTGCTCTGAATAGTGAGTTAGAATACATTAAATTTTTGAGATTTTATACATTTTGAGATGATTTATGTTACAGATTTGCTTTGAATAGTGAGTTTGAAGACATTAAATTTTTAAGATTTTATATCTTTTCAGACGATTTATGTTAAGAATTTGTTCTTCATAATTGGTTGGTGGTGACAGTATATTGGCAATTTTCTGTATGTAAGGTTTTGTTTGGTATGCATGTATTGGCAACATTTTTAGGTATGCTGTTTATTACTTTCTCATAGAAGGGAAAATATCTGCATTTACTGGATTTTTATTTAAGCAAAATCTGTATTTCTTGGAGAAGATCTGGATTCAGAAGGGAAATATCTCCATTGGAGGCAAAATCTGTGTTTCCTGGAAAGGAAGTGAAGGTCAAGAGAGCATTATTTTCTTCTTCAAACAATAATTATTTTAATTAATAATTTTGACCCAAACGATTATTCAGATTTCATTTCAAATTATAAAATTTGAAATGAAATAACCCTTTTTATAAAAATTAGACTTTCAGATTTAAAAAAATAAACATTAAATAAATAAATTGATTAGTAATCACTTCGTCTCAATTACGAATAAGACCATAACAAATTTGTAATGCTTACGCAATAAAAAACAATATGCATACACGTAAGATCAAAATAATATACATACCTGTACATATTTTACTTTTAAAGTCTTGATTTGGAGAAAATGATTCGGATTGAAGTATCAACAATTGATCGACCTCTTTACTTATTGTTGCGAGTTTTATTTCGGATAGATCTTCCTTTACGCTTGACTTATCAAAAGATTTTGTTTTTCGAGCAAGTGAGAGATTCTCAATTTCAGTATTTTGATAGTTTGTGATAAGAGAACGTAACCAGATGCTCAAATTTTATCTCGTACCTATGTGTAAAAAGATTAATAAAGAAGACATAATTAAATGCGTTACGAGAATTCTACAATTAAAAAGAATAGAGATACAACGAGAAGGAAAGAAATTGTAAAGAAAAATACTCACAAAAAAACAAAGCGGTGTATTAGTGACAAATTACTCATATTCGTCGTACAGATAAGAAGCAATACAAACAGAGATGTTTTAATTCTTTTTACGACTCATTTCTTCACCTTGACTAACAATTATATAAAGATGAATAAAATGACGGAGAACATAACGAATATTTTGAAATGTTATTTTTTCTACTAAAAAAAGTATACGCGTTAACGCCGTTACATTTATGTGGATTAGGAATTAATACACAAAATTATTATCAATCTACCAAGATAAGAAATATTAACATTTTACATTTCATATATCATTCGCACAACGTCTACCTTTCCATTATTTACTTTCTTTAATAGTCGATATTTTATTTTATTTGAGACGAGTTTCAATATGATTTGTATAACTTTTCGTTTGATTATAATTATGTATTTTCTTCAGTAATCGATACTTTATTTTATCAAAAATAATATTCAATCTGATTTTGTATAATTTAATTTTTTTTTTTTTCAAATGAAGATTATATGATTTATTTTTAAACAATTCGTTATCTTATGCTTCAAACTATTAGTCAAACTGGTCGATCCAATCAATAATAAAAGTAAACACATACATGAGCACTCTTCAACAAACACTTAAAAAAAAAATGATGGGATATATTAATCTATCTATTTAAAATCATATTTATCAATAAAAAACTTTAATATTTAAAGAAATATTGAGTATAACTTTATGTGTGTATATATATTCACCAATCTGAAAAATCATTGGATCCAAATTATTGATTTAAAAAAAATAATTAATATAGGCTGCTAATTTTCATTTTCTTTCTAGAAAAAACACAGATTTTGCCTCCAAGTGGAAATTTTTACCTTCTGAATCCCGATTTTCTCCCATAAATGCAGATTATTTTTAAAACAAAACATCCTATAGATGCAGAATTTTTCCTTTTAATCTTAAAATTTTAATGTCTTCCAACCTACTATGAAATGCAAATCCATAACATAAATTTTTTTAAAATGTACAAAATCACAAAAATTTAATGTCTTCCAACCCATTATAAACGGCAAACACATAACATAAATTCTCTCAAAAGATATAAAATTCTAAAAATTTATAGTCTTCTAATCCACTATATAAAAAAAAAAAAAAAACTCATAACATAAATTCTCTTAAAAGTTGTAAAATCTTAAAAATTTAATGTCTTCTAACCTATTATGAAAACCAAATCCTCTCAAAAGGTATAAAATTATAATGATTTAATGTCTTTTACTAAACCCAGAAATCCATCGATTCCAATTTATAAGATAGTCAACTCGCCCGAAGAAAATGGTTGTAATTTTTCAGTAATTAATTTAGGATTTTTGAATATCTTAACTCATGATTTGGTGTCTATAAATACCCTAGCAGTAGTGTTGAGCAATCACAACAAACACCAAACACCTAATAGTGTAAGAGTACAGGCATTGATAAGCAACTTCAACTTCGAGACGAAATGGGTCGTTCTCGGGAGAATTTTCACCCCAAGGAGGACCCGACCCCAAGGTATGTTCTCCTCGATGAGTGCTTCTGTCGATACAATTCCTTTTTCTCTTTTAACCTTTGAATTTGGAGCCTCCATTTGTGATGATTATGGTTTGGCGGGGTGAGTTTTGGCTGTTGCACTTGAATATTCTGGATTGTTGAGCGGGATCGGAAATGTGGCTTACTGCGTGTCTGTTAATCAAAGATTTGAGACATTTTGAGATGGGTTTATGGGTAATTAGGCGCAATGGGGATTAGACTTTTAAATAGAAATTCTTAGCTGCCATATGTTTTTCATCTCTCAAATGGGTTTTCTGCTTGGATTCATTTGAATGTTCCATATTTTTTATTGAGTTGCTCGACTTCTATGTTAGGTATTTCACCTATTGTGGCTATTTGTGAATCTGTTTTGCCATAGTATTTTTCTCCACCTACCTAGTTTTCACTACAGTCTCGCACAGTTTTCATGTTTTTATTTGGAAAGACATTTCCTTTACTCATCAACTTAGCTTCACTTAAATGCATCTTTTAATCGATGCAGATCAAGGCGAAAGAAGCACGCATCCAGTGGAGAAAATTCAGAATTTGCATTTGCAGGTATGGAGTTGTTTTAGTGACTGGTAGTTTTGTAATGAATTTGCTACACACAGTTCTATTAACTATTAATACACAATAGCTTTTAGATACATAACATTAATTTTTATTTACTTAACCCAGGTCAAGGATCAAGTGAAGGGAAAAGGGCTTTTTACCATTGCAACTATCGCAACAAAGATATTACAGGGAAGATCAAAGATTTTGATCTCTGTGCAGAGTGCTTTTCTGCTGGGGCTAAAGTGACAACTCACACATTCAATCATCCTTACAAGGTTTATGGTTCGTATCCTATGAATTACTGGTTAACTTAATTTATGTGCTGATATTGCTATGGTATCTATGGTATGATTTGTTCATATTATTTTTTAGTTTTATTTCTTACATTAATTTAAACATTCACGACAGGCAAAAAATAACGAAATTCAGAAGATGTGGTAACATTGGTTCAACGAACTGTCAATGAAGAAAACAACTTACGATCCAATAAATCAAACTGTTCACTCAATTGGGTCATCAATGGGACAATTGGATCAGAAATCAACCCAAGAACAGCCATTAGATCTGAATCTTAGTTTAAAATTATCTAAGTAGGATAATCAGGTGGCTGACCGTGAAGTAGTGTCATCTATCCAATAGAATAATAATGAGATAATTCTCAGCCAATTAGAAATTTGAATAATTTTTTATCCAACTTCAATTCTGGCATCACTAAAATGCAGCAGGTTGTCTCATAAGAGATCTTCAGGAGCAACAACGCGAAGAAGTCCAATACTCATTGCTTGTTCAAGATGGAACAGTCTATAGTAGAGAGGGTTCATGATATCCTCGACAACAAGGGGATTGCTCAACCCTAAAGCCATCAAATCATCAATAACCTTTGCTTATAACTCACCGAACCTGTAAATTGCTCTCTCTTATGTAAATTGCTAAACGAAAGAAATTTCATGTGAATCCATGCTACTACTTCATGTAATGCGTGTATGATATCCTAGTTAAGAAGCGAATTTCTTAATCCCGAACCTATTAAATCATCGATGAACTTGTGCTAGTAATTCATCTAACTTGTAAATTATTCTCTCCTGTATCCCACTTTGGTCGAAAACGAAATGAATTAAATTCCATGTTTGTGTCTTATTCGATTTCTAAACTACTCTCTTCTATATGCTTTTTGTTCCTGAGAAATAACAAATATAAAAATCATCAATTAGTCTAGCCTTATGACTAACCTACCTCATCTTCAAGCCCAAGCATAAGGCCTAAGGCCGAAGACCAACACTTTGTTGCCATAAGAACAAACTAATTTTATGTTAAAACTAACATAAATAATGACTTATTTTATATGATTTTATTACAGAGTGATGTTTTTATAAATAATGACAAATATCAAGAATAATTTTATAATTGAAGCCTTATAGTTTATTTACAAGCAACTCATTATCTTATATTTTTGGCGTTAATGGTGATAGTTGATTTTCTTAATACTAAAAAATAAAAGCATACATGACCATCTCCAACCACACACGTGAACATAAAACAAAATTAAAATTAAAATTCCATTAAAACAAATAAAAAATATCACAGTTGCTTCTTCATCTTCTTTGCTTCTTTGAATTCCTTTTTGATTAAAAGAAAACAAATCTCACCTAATCAGGCTAAAAAAAGAACAATGGAATGGGAGAAGCAATAAAAATAAAGTTTATTAACTCGAGAATGAAAAAGCAAGCATGAAATAGAAGAGGATTTAAACTAATCTTAAGTTGAGGTTCGTGTTGAGAAACAAAGAAGCAAAGAACTAAGCCTATATTTTTATTATAAGAAGAGATCGATTGGGAGAAAAGAAATGGAAGAAACTAAGAGCAGAACAAAGAAGGACAGGCTTGAGCATATAAAAAATATAGGAGCGAATCGGTTAAGGGTTTGAAAAGATAGAGCATAAATGAGCAAAAGTACTGGCAAGTGGCAGAGATTATAAAAGAGAGAATTGATACCTAGGGTTTTTTTTTTTTTTTTTTTATAGTGGATTAGAAGACATTAAATTTTTAGAATTTTATACCTTTTGAGAGAATTTATATTATGAGTTTATCCTTGGAAGACATTAAAATTTTAAGATTAAAAGGGAAAATTCTGCATCTATAGGATATGTTTTGTTTTAAAAGTAATCTGCATTTATGGGAGAAAATCGGGATTCAGAAGGAAAAAATCTCCACTTGGAGGCAAAATCTGTGTTTTCTAGAAAGAAAATGAAAATTGGCAGCCTATATTAATTATTTTTTAAAAAATAAATAATTTGGGTCCAATGATTTTTCAGATTGGTGAATATATATACACACATAAAGTTATACTCAATATTTCTTTAAATATTAAAGTTTTTTTATTGATAAATATGGATTTAAATAGATAGATTAATATCTCTCATCATTTTTTTTTTAATTTTTAAGTGATTGTTGAAGAGTGCTCATATTTGTGTTTACTTTTATTATTGATTGGATCGACCAGTTTGACTAATAGTTCGAACCATAAGATAACGAATTGTTTAAGAATAAATTATAAAATCTTCATATGAAAAAAAAAATTAAATTATACAAAATTAGATTGAATATTATTTTTGATAAAATAAAGTATCGATTACTGAAAAAAAAATAGATAATAATAATCAAATGAAAATTTATACAAATCATATTGAAACTCGTCTCAAATAAAATAAAATATCAACTATTAAAGAAAGTAAATAATGAAAAGGTAGACGTTGTGCGAATGATATATGAAATGTAAAATGTTAATATTTCTTATCTTGATAGATTGATAATAATTTTGTGTATTAATTCTTAATCCACATAAATATAACGGCGTTAACACGTATACTTTTTTTAGTAGAAAAAATAACATTTCAAAATATTCGTTATATTCTCCGTCATTTTATTCATTTTTATATAATTGTTAGTTAAGGTGAAGAAATGAGTCGTAAAAAGAATTAAAACATCTCTGTTTGTATGGCTTCTTATCTGTACGACGAATATGAGTAATTTGTCACTAATACACCGCTTTGTTTTTTTGTGAGTATTTTTCTTTACAATTTCATTCCTTCTCGTTGTATCTCTATTCTTTTTAATTGTAGTATTCTCGTAACGCATTTAATTATGTCTTCTTTATTAATCTTTTTACACATAGGTACGAGATAAAATTTGAGCATTTGGTTACATTCTCTTATCACAAACTATCAAAATACTGAAATTAAGAATCTCTCACTTACTCGAACAACAAAATCTTTCGATAAGTCAAGCGTAACGGAAGATCTATCCGAAATAAAATTCGCAACAATAAGTAAAGAGGTCGATCAATTGTCGATACTTCAATCCGAATCATTTTCTCCAAATCAAGACTTTAAAAGTAAAATATGTACAGGTATGTATACATATTGTTTTTTATTGCGTAAGCGTTACAAATTTGTTATGGTCTTATTCGTAGTTGAGACGAAGTGATTACTAATCAATTTATTTATTTAATATTTATTTTTTAAAATCTGAAAGTCTAATTTTTATAAAAAAGGGTTATTTCATTTCAAATTTTATAATTTGAAATGAAATCTGAATAATCATTTGGGTCAAAATTGTTAATTAAAATAATTATTGTTTGAAGAAGAAAATAATGCTCTCTTGACCTTCACTTCCTTTCCAGAAAACACAGATTTTGCCTCCAATTGAGATATTTTCGCCTTCTGAATCCAGATCTTCTCCAATAAATGCAGATTTTGCTTAAATAAAAATCCTGTAAATGCAGATATTTTCACCTTCTATGAGAAAGCAATACATGCATACCAAACAAGACCTTACATATTGAAAATTGCCAATATACTGTCACCACTAACCTATTATGAAGAGCAAATTTTAACACAAATCATCTGAAAAAGTATAAAATTCTAAAAATTCAATGTCTTCAAACCCACTATTCAAAGCAAATCTATACATAAATCATCTCAAGATGTATAAAATCTAAAAAATTTAATGTATTCTAACTCACTATTCAGAGCAAATCCATAACATAAATCCTCTTAAAATGTATAAAATTTCAAAAATTTAATATTTTCAAACCCACTATTCAAAACAAATTCAGGACATAAATCCACTCAAAAGGCATAAAAACTCAAAAATTTAATGTCTTCTAATCCATTATGAAAAACAAATCCATAATATAAATTCTCTCAAAACATATAAAATTCCAAAATTTTAATGCTTTTTACTAAAATATTGAAATCTATCTATACAAATTTGGAAGATAATCCGAAAAATTTAAAGGTCAGCTCCTTCTTGAATATCTTAAATCAAGATTTGGGTCTATAAATATCCTAGACCTAGTGTTGAACATTCACAACAAACAGCAAACAATTGAGAGTGTGACAAGTAAATTGACCTTAAAGACGAAATGGGTCGTTCTCAGGAGAATTTCCACTCCGAGGAGGACCCGACCCAAATTTATTTTCTGTTTAGAGTATTGTGTATTTCTTCAATGATGTCGAGCAGTTACTGACAGAGATAGAATTTAAAGTTACAGACACATACGTAGAGTGTGACCTAAATTTACAAGTGCTGCGTATTTATTCAACAAGGTAAGTAACCGTTAATTTTTTTAGGCTTTCATATATATATATAAGTTGTGTCTTTCACTCAGCACCGCCATTAAAATGAGCTTATTGCAGGCTTAATGCACTTTCCATTCCAAGCAAGAGCAAATGGCCACTGATAATTGTTGTAGTTGTTTGAGGCAAAGGTGTCCAGAGCCATCTTGCGGCACAATTGTCTTCCAGCACATGGTTTTTGGGTTGGTCACTAAGGTGCAAGCGGGAAAATGTCTTGGTTACCTTGTTTGATTTTATGTAGAGAAAAAGAATAAGATTGTAAAGTGATGGTGTCCTGTTTCAGACTGCAAGTTTATAATTGGTCTAGCTGTGATAGAGAGTAATAGAATTCATGATGTGCCATGTGCATGTTACCACAAATTTTCCTGGCATTGTGGTCACGAGGCTCATCGTCCTGTACACTGTGACACTGTGAAGCGAGGGATGATGAAGAATGAGTTAGATGAAGGTAACATGAAGTGTTATTACTGAATATATATATATATATATATATATATGCAAGCTAATCTTTTAAGGTTGTATGAAAATGTCTCGACGCAATTTGGAAAACGCCATAATTGTTAGATTCTTGGTCACCTTGTTTGATTTTATGTAGAGAAAAAAAGTAAAACTATAAAATGATGTCCTACTCCAGACTGCAACCTTGTAATTGATCTAACTATGGTAGAGAGTAATGAGATTCATGATGTATCATGTGCATGTTACAACAAATTCTGCTGGCATTGTAGTCATGAGTTTCATACGAGTCACACGAAGTTAACATGAAGCGTTGTTACTAAATATATATATATATATATATGCAAGCTGATCTTTTGAGATCATATGAAAATGTCCCGGCACAATTTGAAAAATGTCATGATTATTAGATTCTGAATTATGAGAAAAATTTTTAAAAAAGTGTTTGTTGTATAGCAAAGCGAGCTTATTTTTCTGGCACTTTGCGAGAGAATGCAATGTGTTGAACTTTATGTTCTCCAATGAGTTGTAAAGAAATCAAATAATAGTCTGTGAAACTCTTTTTTCTCAACCAAGAGGGTGTCTTTTTCTCCACTGTTGTAATATAGTTGTCTATTATATTATATGTACAAACAGCAAGTAGAAAGAAACACTAGGATGAAGCTCTTTTTTCTCAATCAATATTTTAAATGAGTATAGTTAAAAAAGTTATTTATTAGCCTTATGATTCATAAGTTATTAATACATTACTTTATCATAAAATAAATAGTTAATTTTAGGACATCATCAATACATTTAACATTTGAACATTTTTAGACTTATTAACAAAAATGAAAACCGTTTGATAATTGTGAAGATATATAAATAAATAGAGAATTGCTTTTGTGATAATTCTATAATTAATTGCAAGAAATTTATTGACTAGTACCAAAATTTATTCAAAAATTTTATTCAGTGATTATTTTTTGTTATGTTTAGATAAAATCTATTTACGAAATAAAGAGAATAATTACTTAAAAATATATTCAATTAGTATGGTTTTTCTTAAAAAAAATATGAAGTTAAACTAAACATTAAAAAAAAAACTAATATCAGTACACATACTCGACAGAAAAGTTATTTTTTAGAATATTTTTCTTTGTATTGAATTTGTTTAGAAAGGAGAATAGATAAAAGTTAGATTTCAATAAAAACTTTATTGTAATTTTTCATCGACTCAAAAATATAAAAGATGATTTAACATTTCATTATATTGCAATCCGTTCGACGGGCCAAACCCGAATGAAATACAATCAGGCCAGAGTATTTTGAAGATCTTGTTTGTGTTTTGAGATGAAGGGTTTATAAATTTATCGTTAACCACAAGGGATCCAAAGAGCCACTTCCGAGCTATGGAATAGATAGAGGGAAGTTTGCATAAACTCTTACCAGAGAGATGGATGCTACAAAATCTGGTGAGAAACAACTAGAGAAAAAAGATAACGATGACGATGACGATGAAGGAAACACCATGCATCATAAAGTCTTTCTGTTAAATCAGTAATTAACCAAGTTAATCTCAGTTGTTGTCTCTTGAGTGAGCCTCATTTTAATCTTTTATCAATGCATTTTTACACTTAATTTGGATTGCGACCATGATTGGTTGAAGTATAAATTGAGAAAAACCCTAGATCATCCATTGGCTTCACTCAGATATCTCTCTAATACTAAATATATCTTCTATATTTACTCTCTCCAGTTAGTAATCAACTCTCTCTAACTAATATTTTCAGAGTTCACATTCTATTTCCACTCTTCTAAAAACCCTAGGTATCAATTCTCTCTTTTATAATCTCTCCCACTTGCCAGTACTTTTGCTCATTTATGCTCTATCTTTTCAAACTCTTAATCGATACGCTCCTATATTTTTTATATGCTCAAGCCTCTCCTTCGTTCTGCTCTTAGTTTTTTCCCTTTATTTTCTCCCAATCGACCTCTTCTTATAATAAAAATATAGGCTTAGTTCTTTGCTTCTTTGTTTCTTAGTACGAGCCTCAACTTAAGATTCTAATATAAATCTCTTTTTATTTCATTCTTGCTTTGCCATTCTCGAGTTAATAAACTTTATTTTTATTGCTTTTCTTATTCCATTGTTCTTTTTTAGCTTTGTTTAATTAGATTTATTATGTTTTAATCGAAAAAGAATTCAGAGAAGCAAAGAAGATGAACAAGCGACTGTGATATTTTTGATTTATTCTAACGAAATTTTAATTTTAATTTTGTTTTATGTTCACGTGTGTGGTTGGAGATGGTCATGTATGCTTTTATTTTTCAGTATTAAGAAAATCAACTATCACCATTAACGCCTAAAATATAAGATAATGAGTTGCTAGAAGATAAATTATAAGGCCTCAATTATAAAAACATCACTCTGTAATAAAATTATATAAAAAACAACTAGACTATGTTTGACCATTAACAAAAATAAATTATGTTAGTTTTAACATAAAATTAGTTTATTCTAATGGCAACAAAGTGTTGGTCTTGGGCCTTAAGCATTAGGCTTGGGCTTGAAGATGAGGTAGGTTAGTCATAAGGCTTGACTAATTCATGATTTTTATATTTTTCAGTTCACTGGAACAAAAAGCATATAGAAGAGAGTAATTTACAAATCAAATAAAACACAAACATGGAATTTCATTCATTTTGTTTTCGAATAAAGTGGCATACAGGAGAGAACAATTTACAGGTTAAATGAATTACTAGCACAAGTTCATCGACGATTTAATGGGTTCAGGGTTAAGAAATTTCCTTCTTAACGAGGATATCATACAACCATTATATGAAGTACTAACATGGATTCACATGAAATTTCTTTTGCTTAGCAATTTACAGAGAGAGCAAAAGGTTATTGATGATTTGATGGCTTTAGGGTTGAGCAATCCCCTTGTTGTCGAGGATATCATGAACCCTCTCTACTATAGACTGTTCCATCTTGAACAAGCAATGAGTATTGGACTTCTTCGCGATGTTGCTCCTGAAGATCTCTTATGAGACAACCTGCTGCATTTTAGTGATGCCAGAATTGAAGTTGGATAAAAAATTATTCAAATTTCTAATTGGCTAAGAATTATCTCATTATTATTCTATTGGATAGATGACACTACTTCACGGTCAGCCACCTGATTATCGTAGTTAGATAATTTTAAACTAAGATTCAGATCTAATGGCTGTTTTTGGGTTGATTTCTGATCCAATTGTCCCATTGATGACCCAATTGAGTGAACAGTTTGATTTATTGGATCGTAAGTTGTTTTCTTCATTGACAGTTCGTTGAACCAATGTTACCACATCTTCTGAATTTCGTTATTTTTTGCCTGTCGTGAATGTTTAAATTAATGTAAGAAAAAAAACTAAAAAATAATATGAACAAATCATACCATAGATACCATAGCAATATCAGCACATAAATTAAGTTAACCAGTAATTCATAGGATACGAACCATAAACCTTGTAAGGATGATTGAATGTGTGAGTTGTCACTTTAGCCCCAGCAGAAAAGCACTCTGCACAGAGATCAAAATCTTTGATCTTCCCTGTAATATCTTTGTTGCGATAGTTGCAATGGTAAAAAGCCCTTTTCCCTTCACTTGATCCTTGACCTGGGTTAAGTAAATAAAAATTAATGTTATGTATCTAAAAGCTATTGTGTATTAATAGTTAATAGAACTGTGTGTAGCAAATTCATTACAAAACTACCAGTCACTAAAACAACTCCATACCTGCAAATGCAAATTCTGAATTTTCTCCACTGGATGCGTGCTTCTTTCGCCTTGATCTGCATCGATTAAAAGATGCATTTAAGTGAAGCTAAGTTGATGAGTAAAGGAAATGTCTTTCCAAATAAAAACATGAAAACTGTGCGAGACTGTAGTGAAAACTAGGTAGGTGGAGAAAAATACTATGGCAAAACATATTCACAAATAGCCACAATAGGTGAAATACCTAACATAGAAGTAGAGCAACTCAATCAAGAATATGGAACATTCAAATGAATCCAAGCAGAAAACCCATTTGAGAGATGAAAAACATATGGTAGCTAAGAATTTCTATTTAAAAGTCTAATCCCCATTGCGCCTAATTACCCATAAACCCATCTCAAAATGTCTCAAATCTTTGATTAACAGACACGCAGTAAGCCACATTTCCGATCCCGCTCAACAATCCAGAATATTCAAATGCAACAGCCAAAACTCACCCCGCCAAACCATAATCATCACAAATGGAGGCTCCAAATTCAAAGGTTAAAAGAGAAAAAGGAATTGTATCGATAGAAGCACTCATCGAGGAGAACATACCTTCGGGTCGGGTCCTCCTCGGGGTGGAAATTCCCCCGAGAACGACCCATTTCGTCTCGAAGCTGAAGTTGCTTGTCAATGCCTGTACTCTTACACTATTAGGTGTTTGATGTTTGTTGTGATTGCTCAACACTACTTCTAGGGTATTTATAGACACCAAATCATGAGTTAAGATATTCAAAAATCCTAAATTAATTACTGAAAAATTACAACCATTTTCTTCGGGCGAGTTGACTATCTTATAAATTGGAATCGATGGATTTCTGGGTTTAGTAAAAGACATTAAATCATTATAATTTTATACCTTTTGAGAGGATTTGGTTTTCATAATAGGTTAGAAGACATTAAATTTTTAAGATTTTACAACTTTTAAGAGAATTTATGTTATGAGTTTTTTTTTTTTTTTATATAGTGGATTAGAAGACTATAAATTTTTAGAATTTTATATCTTTTGAGAGAATTTATGTTATGTGTTTGCCGTTTATAATGGGTTGGAAGACATTAAATTTTTGTGATTTTGTACATTTTAAAAAAATTTATGTTATGGATTTGCATTTCATAGTAGGTTGGAAGACATTAAAATTTTAAGATTAAAAGGAAAAATTCTGCATCTATATGATGTTTTGTTTTAAAAATAATCTGCATTTATGGGAGAAAATCGGGATTCAGAAGGTAAAAATCTCCACTTGGAGGCAAAATCTGTGTTTTTCTAGAAAGAAAATGAAAATTAGCAGCCTATATTAATTATTTTTTTTAAATCAATAATTTGGATCCAATGATTTTTCAGATTGGTGAATATATATACACACATAAAGTTATACTCAATATTTCTTTAAATATTAAAGTTTTTTTATTGATAAAAATGATTTTAAATAGATAGATTAATATCTCTCATCATATATATATTTTTTTTAAGTGTTTGTTGAAGACTACTCATGTATGTGTTTACTTTTATTATTGATTGGATCAACCAGTTTGATTAATAGTTTGAAGCATAAGATAACGAATTGTTTAAGAATAAATCATAAAATCTTCATTTGAAAAAAAATTAAATTATAAAAAATCAAATTGAATATTATTTTTGATAAAATAAAGTATCGATTACTGAAGAAAATAGATAATAATAATCAAACGAAAATTTAGACAAATCATATTGAAACTCGTCTCAAATAAAATAAAATATCGACTATTAAAGAAAGTAAATAATGGAAAGGTAGACGTTGTGCGAATGATATATGAAATGTAAAATGTTAATATTTCTTATCTTGGTAGATTGATAATAATTTTGTGTATTAATTCCTAATCCACATAAATGTAACGGCGTTAACGCGTATACTTTTTTTAGTAGAAAAAATAACATTTCAAAATATTCGTTATGTTCTCCGTCATTTTATTCATCTTTATATAATTGTTAGTCAAGGTGAAGAAATGAGTCGTAAAAAGAATTAAAACATCTCTGTTTGTATTGCTTCTTATCTGTACGACGAATATGAGTAATTTGTCACTAATACACCGCTTTGTTTTTTTGTGAGTATTTTTCTTTACAATTTCTTTCCTTCTCGTTGTATCTCTATTCTTTTTAATTGTAGAATTCTCGTAACGCATTTAATTATGTCTTCTTTATTAATCTTTTTACACATAGGTACGAGATAAAATTTGAGCATCTGGTTACGTTCTCTCATCACAAACTATCAAAATACTGAAATTGAGAATCTCACACTTGCTCGAACAATAAGTAAAGAGGTCGATCAATTGTCGATATTTCAATCCGAATCATTTTCTCCAAATCAAGACTTTAAAAGTAAAATATGTACAGGTATGTATATTATTTTGATCGTACGTGTATGCATATTGTTTTTTATTGCGTAAGCGTTACAAATTTGTTATGGTCTTATTCGTAATTGAGACGAAGTGATTACTAATCAATTTATTTATTTAATGTTTATTTTTTTAAATCTAAAAGTCTAATTTTTATAAAAAGGGTTATTTCATTTCAAATTTTATAATTTGAAATGAAATCTGAATAATCGTTTGGGTCAAAATTGTTAATTAAAATAATTATTGTTTGAAGAAGAAAATAATGCTCTCTTGACCTTCACTTCCTTTCCACAAAATACAGATTTTGCCTCCAATGGAGATATTTTCGCCTTCTGAGTCCAGATCTTCTCCAATAAATGCAGATTTTGCTTATATAAAAATCCTGTAAATGCATATATTTTCACCTTCTATGAGAAAGCAATAAACGGCATACCAAAAAATGTTGCCAATACATGCATACCAAACAAGACCTTACATACAGAAAATTGCCAATATACTGTCACCACCAACCAATTATGAAGAACAAATTCTTAACATAAATCATCTGAAAAGATATAAAATCTTAAAAATTTAATGTCTTCAAACTCACTATTCAAAGCAAATCTGTAACATAAATCATTTCAAAATGTATAAAATCTCAAAATTTTAATGTATTCTAACTCACTATTCAGAGCAAATCCATAATATAAATCCTCTTAAAATGTATAAAATTTCAAAAATTTAATATTTTCAAACCCACTGTTCAAAGCAAATCTATAACATAAATCCACTCAAAAGATTTGAAATCCCAAAAATTTAATATTTTCTAACTCACTATTCAAAACAAATTCATAAAATAAATCCTTTCAAAAGTTATAAAATCTCAAAAATTTAATGTCTCCTAACCCTTCCGAGAGTAACTCCATAGCATAAATTCTCTCAAAATATATAAAACTTCAAAAATTTAATGTCTTCTAATTCATTATGAAAAACAAATCCATAACATAAATTCTCTCAAAACCTATAAAATTCCAAAAATTTAATGTCTTTTACTACAATCCAGAAATCCATCTATGCAAATTTGGAAGATAATCCGAAAAATTTAAGGGTCAGCTCCTTCTTGAATATCTTAAATCATGATTTGGGTCTATAAATATCCTAGACCTAGTGTTGAACATTCACAACAAACAACAAACAACTGATAGTGTGATAGGTAAATTGACCTTAAAGACGAAATGGGTCGTTCTCGGGAGAATTTCCACTCCGAGGAGGACCCGACCAAAATTTATGTTCTCTTTAGAGTGTTGTCTATTTCTTCAATGATGTTGAGCAGTTACTGACAGAGATAGAATTTAAGGTTACAGACACATACGTAGAGTGTGACCTAAATTTACAAGTGCTGCGTATTTATTCAACAAGGTAAGTAATCGTTAATTTTTTAGGCTTTCATATATATATATATATAGATAAGTTGTGTCTTTCACTCAGCACCGCCATTAAAATGAGGTTATTGCAGGCTTAATGCACTTTTCATTCCAAGCAAGAGCAAATGGCCACTGATGATTGTTGTAGTTGTTTGAGGCCAAGGTGTCCAGAGCCATCTTGTGGCACAATTGTCTTCCAGCACATGGTTTTTGGGTTGGTCACTAAGGTGCAAGCAGGAAAATGTCTTGGTTACCTTTTTTGATTTTATGTAGAGAAAATGAATAAGATTGTAAAGTGATGGTGTCCTGTTTCAGACTGCAAGTTTGTAATTGGTCTAGCTGTGATAGAGAGTAATGGAATTCATGATGTGCCATGTGCATGTTACCACAAAAGGGCTTTTTACCATTGCAACTATCGCAACAAAGATATTACAGGGAAGATCAAAGATTTTGATCTCTGTGCAGAGTGCTTTTCTGCTGGGGCTAAAGCGACAACTCACACATTCGATCATCCTTACAAGGTTTATGGTACGTATCCTGTGAATAACTGGTTAACTTAATTTATGTGCTGATATTGCTATGGTATGATTTGTTCATATTATTTTTTAGTTTTATTTCTTACATTAACTTAAACATTCACGACAGGTAAAAAATAACAAAATTCAGAAGATATGGTAACATTGGTTCAACGAACTGTCAATGAAGAAAACAACTTATGATCCAATAAATCAAACTGTTCACTCAATTGGGTCATCAATCGGACAATTGGATCAGAAATCAACCCAAGAACAGCCATTAGATCTGAATCTTAGTTTAAAATTATCTAACTACGATAATCAGGTGGCTGACCGTGAAGTAGTATCATCTATCCAATAGAATAATAATGAGATAATTCTGAGCCAATTAGAAATTTGAATAATTTTTTATCCAACTTCAATTCTGGCATCACTAAAATGCAGCAAGTTGTCTCATAAGAGATCTTCAGGAGCAACAACGCGAAGAAGTCCAATACTCATTGCTTGTTCAAGATGGAACAGTCTATAGTAGAGAGGGTTCATGATATCCTCGACAACAAGGGGATTGCTCAACCCTAAAGCCATCAAATCATCAATAACCTTTTGCTCTCTCTGTAAATTGCTAAGCAAAAGAAATTTCATGTGAATCCATGTTAGTACTTCATATAATGGGTGTATGATATCCTCGTTAAGAAGGAAATTTCTTAACCCTGAACCCATTAAATCGTCGATGAACTTGTGCTAGTAATTCATTTAACCTGTAAATTGTTCTCTCCTGTATGCCACTTTATTCGAAAACAAAATGAATGAAATTCCATGTTTGTGTTTTATTTGATTTGTAAATTACTCTCTTCTATATGCTTTTTGTTCCAGTGAACTGAAAAATATAAAAATCATGAATTAGTCAAGCCTTATGACTAACCTACCTCATCTTCAAGCCCAAGCCTAATGCTTAAGGCCCAAGACCAACACTTTGTTGCCATTAGAATAAACTAATTTTATGTTAAAACTAACATAATTTATTTTTGTTAATGGTCAAACATAGTCTAGTTGTTTTTTATATAATTTTATTACAGAGTGATGTTTTTATAATTGAGGCCTTATAATTTATCTTCTAGCAACTCATTATCTTATATTTTAGGCGTTAATGGTGATAGTTGATTTTCTTAATACTGAAAAATAAAAGCATACATGACCATCTCCAACCACACACGTGAACATAAAACAAAATTAAAATTAAAATTTCGTTAGAATAAATCAAAAATATCACAGTCGCTTGTTCATCTTCTTTGCTTCTCTGAATTCTTTTTCGATTAAAACATAATAAATCTAATTAAACAAAGCTAAAAAAGAACAATGGAATAAGAAAAGCAATAAAAATAAAGTTTATTAACTCGAGAATGGCAAAGCAAGAATGAAATAAAAAGAGATTTATATTAGAATCTTAAGTTGAGGCTCGTACTAAGAAACAAAGAAGCAAAGAACTAAGCCTATATTTTTATTATAAGAAGAGGTCGATTGGGAGAAAATAAAGGGAAAAAACTAAGAGCAGAATAAAGGAGAGGCTTGAGCATATAAAAAATATAGGAGCGTATCGGTTAAGGGTTTGAAAAGATAGAGCATAAATGAGCAAAAGTACTGGCAAGTGGGAGAGATTATAAAAGAGAGAATTGATACCTAGGGTTTTTAGAAGAGTGGAAATAGAATGTGAACTCTGAAAATATTAGTTAGAGAGAGTTGATTACTAACTGGAGAGAGTAAATATAGAAGATATATTTAGTATTAGAGAGATATCTGAGTGAAGCCAATGGATGATCTAGGGTTTTTCTCAATTTCTACTTCAACCAATCATGGTCGCAATCCAAATTAAGTGTAAAAATGCATTGATAAAAGATTAAAATGAGGCTCACTCAAGAGACAACAACTGAGATTAACTTGGTTAATTACTGATTTAACAGAAAGACTTTATGATGCATGGTGTTTCCTTCATCGTCATCGTCATCGTTATCTTTTTTCTCTAGTTGTTTCTCACCAGATTTTGTAGCATCCATCTCTCTGGTAAGAGTTTATGCAAACTTCCCTCTATCTATTCCATAGCTCGGAAGTGGCTCTTTGGATCCCTTGTGGTTAACGATAAATTTATAAACTCTTCATCTCAAAACACAAACAAGATCTACAAAATACTCTGGCCTGATTGTGTTTCATTTGGGTTTGGCCCGTCGGACGGATTGCAATATAATGAAATGTTAAATCATCTTTAATATTTTTGTGTCGATGAAAATTACAACAAAGTTTTTATTGAAATCTAACTTTTATCTATTCTCCTTTCTCAATTTATTCAATACAAAGAAAAATATTATAAAAAATAACTTTTCTGTCGAGTATGTGTACTGATATTAGTTTTTTTTTTAATGTTTAGTTTAACTTCATATTTTTTTTAAGAAAAACCATACTAATTGAATATATTTTTAAGTAATTATTCTCTTTATTTCGTAAATAGATTTTATCTAAACATAACAAAAAATAATCACTGAATAAAATTTTTGAATAAATTTTGGTACTAGTCAATAAATTTCTTGCAATTAATTATAGAATTATCACAAAAGCAATTCTCTATTTATTTATATATCTTCACAATTATCAAACGGTTTTCATTTTTGTTAATAAGTCTAAAAATGTTCAAATGTTAAATGTATTGATGATGTCCTAAAATTAACTATTTATTTTATGATAAAGTAATGTATTAATAACTTATGAATCATAAGGCTAATAAATAACTTTAACTATACTCATTTAAAATATTGATTGAGAAAAAAGAGCTTCATCCTAGTGTTTCTTTCTACTTGCTGTTTGTACATATAATATAATAGACAACTATATGACAACAGTGGAGAAAAAGACACCCTCTTGGTTGAGAAAAAAGAGTTTCACAGACTATTATTTGATTTCTTTACAACTCATTGGAGAACATAAAGTTCAACACATTGCATTCTCTCGCAAAGTGCCAGAAAAATAAGCTCGCTATGCTATACAACAAACACTTTTTTAAAAAAATTTCTCATAATTCAGAATCTAATAATCAAGACATTTTTCAAATTGTGCCGGGACATTTTCATATGATCTTAAAAGATCAGCTTGCATATATATATATATATATATATTTATTTAGTAACAACACTTCATGTTAACTTCGTGTGACTCGTACTTCAACTTCCATAGCTTCACAGTGTCACGGTCTACGGGACAATGAAACTCATGACTACAATGCCAGCAGAATTTGTTGTAACATGCACATGATACATCATGAATCTCATTACTCTCTACCATAGTTAGATCAATTACAAGGTTGCAGTCTGGAGTAGGACATCATTTTATAGTTTTACTTTTTTTCTCTACATAAAATCAAACAAGGTGACCAAGAATCTAACAATTATGGCGTTTTCCAAATTGCGTCGAGACATTTTCATACAACCTTAAAAGATTAGCTTGCATATATATATATATATATATATATTCAGTAATAACACTTCATGTTACCTTCATCTAACTCATTCTTCATCATCCCTCGCTTCACAGTGTCACAGTGTACAGGACGATGAGCCTCGTGACCACAATGCCAGGAAAATTTGTGGTAACATGCACATGGCACATCATGAATTCTATTACTCTCTATCACAGCTAGACCAATTATAAACTTGCAGTCTGAAACAGGACACCATCACTTTACAATCTTATTCTTTTTCTCTACATAAAATCAAACAAGGTAACCAAGACATTTTCCCGCTTGCACCTTAGTGACCAACCCAAAAACCATGTGCTGGAAGACAATTGTGCCGCAAGATGGCTCTGGACACCTTTGCCTCAAACAACTACAACAATTATCAGTGGCCATTTGCTCTTGCTTGGAATGGAAAGTGCATTAAGCCTGCAATAAGCTCATTTTAATGGCGGTGCTGAGTGAAAGACACAACTTATATATATATATATATATATGAAAGCCTAAAAAAATTAACAGTTACTTACCTTGTTGAATAAATACGCAGCACTTGTAAATTTAGGTCACACTCTACGTATGTGTCTGTAACTTTAAATTCTATCTCTGTCAGTAACTGCTCGACATCATTGAAGAAATACACAATACTCTAAACAGAAAATAAATTTGGGTCGGGTCCTCCTCGGAGTGGAAATTCTCCTGAGAACGACCCATTTCGTCTTTAAGGTCAATTTACTTGTCACACTCTCAATTGTTTGCTGTTTGTTGTGAATGTTCAACACTAGGTCTAGGATATTTATAGACCCAAATCTTGATTTAAGATATTCAAGAAGGAGCTGACCTTTAAATTTTTCGGATTATCTTCCAAATTTGTATAGATAGATTTCAATATTTTAGTAAAAAGCATTAAAATTTTGGAATTTTATATGTTTTGAAAGGATTTATGTTAAGGATTTTTTTTTCATAATGGATTAGAAGACATTAAATTTTTGAGTTTTTATGCCTTTTGAGTGGATTTATGTCCTGAATTTGTTTTGAATAGTGAGTTAGAAAACATTAAATTTTTGAAATTTTATACATTTTAAGAGGATTTATATTATGGATTTGCTCTGAATAGTGAGTTAGAATACATTAAATTTTTGAGATTTTATACATTTTGAGATGATTTATGTTATAGATTTGTTTTGAATAGTGGGTTTGAAGATATTAAATTTTTAAGATTTTATATCTTTTCAGATGATTTATGTTAAGAATTTGTTCTTCATAATTCTCAGTATGTAAGGTCTTGTTTGGTATGCATGTATTGACAACATTTTTTGGTATGCTGTTTATTACTTTCTCATAGAAGGGAAAATATCTGCATTTACTGGATTTTTATTTAAGCAAAATCTGTATTTCTTGGAGAAGATCTGGATTCAGAAGGAAAATATCTCCATTGGAGGCAAAATCTGTGTTTTCTGGAAAGGAAGTGAAGGTCAAGAGAGCATTATTTTCTTCTTCAAACAATAATTATTTTAATTAACAATTTTGACCCAAACGATTATTCAGATTTCATTTCAAATTATAAAATTTGAAATGAAATAACCCTTTTTTATAAAAATTAGACATTCAGATTTAAAAAAATAAATATTAAATAAATAAATTGATTAGTAATCACTTCGTCTCAATTACGAATAAGACCATAAAAAATTTGTAACGCTTACGCAATAAAAAATAATATGTATACATACCTGTATATATTTTACTTTTAAAGTCTTGATTTGGAGAAAATGATTCGGATTGAAGCATCGACAATTGATCGACCTCTTTACTTATTGTTGCGAGTTTTATTTCGGATAGATCTTCTGTTACGTCTGACTTATCGAAAGATTTTGTTGTTCGAGCAAGTGAGAAATTCTCAATTTCAGTATTTTGATAGTTTGTGATAAGAGAATGTAACCAGATGCTCAAATTTTATCTCGTACCTATATGTAAAAAGATTAATAAAGAAGACATAATTAAATGCATTACGAGAATACTACAATTAAAAAGAATAGAGATACAAGGAGAAGGAAAGAAATTGTAAAGCAAAATACTCACAAAAAAACAAAGCGGTGTATTAGTGACAAATTACTCATATTCGTCGTATAGATAAGAAGCAATACAAACAGAGATGTTTTAATTCTTTTTACGACTCATTTCTTCACCTTGACTAACAATTATATAAAGATGAATAAAATGACGGAGAACATAACGAATATTTTGAAATGTTATTTTTTCTACTAAAAAAAGTATACGCGTTAAAGCCGTTATATTTATGTAGATTAAGCCGTTACATTTGCGTAGATTAGGAATTAATACACAAAATTATTATCAATCTACCAAGGTAAGAAATATTAACATTTTACATTTCATATATCATTCGCACAATTGGGATCATCGTGTCCTTCTCTATAGGTTGATCGAAGCAAAACACCCAATTTCAATGTGAGCTGGAGGAGCTGCTGCACCGGAGAGCCCCGCCGCTGGTGAGTTTCAGTTTTTTATGTTTTTTGGGCCAACCGAGGCCCTTTAACATGTTTTCTCACAGGAATTGATGCAGAATTAGCCAAAAACAGTCGACCCAAGGCGGACCACCGCCGCCGAAGCACGGCAGAGCCGCCATGCCAGAATTCCAAAATTGGCCAAGTGGGCCCTGGGACTGATTTTGGGTTTGTTTGGAACATTTGTAGGTACTATTAGCGCGTTTTAATTTCCGAAAAAAAAAATTCAGAGAATCCAAAAATCGCCCATAGGCACAGTCAAACTTTTAGCTTTCCGGATATCAAATCGAGTAAGGATCTGTCACCTTACTTTCTATCATAGAATTGAAGTCTAAATAAATAATAATACGATATTTTGTGTGAATTTAGAAAATGTGCATAATTAATTACGGATGGCTAATGGAGCTACAACCGAAAATTTTCTACTGTTGTTTTGTTGATTGTTTTACAGTTTAAATGCATGATAGTATCTTATTAATTGATTTTATGACTTTGAATGCATGTATGGTTTATTCTATGTGTTTACTGCTGAATCAGAAAAATGAAGGTTAAATGGTAAAAATTTGTGTGATGAAATGAATAAATGAAACGGCAACCTTACTGGATATCCTGGGAGATGGTGGACGGACCGGGTATATAGGAAATCCTACTATAAATGTTGTCTCATACCGGACGGGGTATGGAAACTTGATAATTTAACGCTCACACCGGACGGGGTATGAGGACGGCCTGCTTCACCCTCATACCGGAAAGGGTATTGAGATTTGGTAAATTGGCACTCATACTGGACGGGGTATAGGGACGGCCCGTAATTGAGAATGTTAAATGAAAGGGCTCACGTGTAGCGGAGACATCCCTTTGAACCCCCATGGATCCCAACAAGCTGGTAAAAAGAGTGACAGTTATTGTTTGATTTATCGATTATAGATATAGAATTATAATATGTGTTATGTTGCTGATTATACATGAAATCATGATCTGTATAATATTATTATCTGTATAGGTTTCTTTTATAAATTCTATTACGGTGAGTGCACGGTAAATGATTTTATGATTGATAAATAAATTTGCTAAATTTAGTGCTCCATTAAAATTTTTTTATTTTCTACCAACTTTTATTTCTGTATCGGTGATATAGTGTGAGGTCCTTACTAGATTAGTGTAACTCATTCCTTATTTAACAATTTCATATCAAGAGGACCAAGTTTCAGAGCCCGAACCGCAAGAGAATTACGAGTAGATGCTAGTTTTCTTTATTTTCTGTTTATTTCCTTATTTCTTATATTTTTTTTTTAAAGATTGAATTCCGCAGCCCCGTTTGGTTCTTTAAGTTATTGTATAGGAAATGTAAATCTTGAACATTTATTACGCTTCGGCACTTAATTTATAATTTATTTCCTTTGGATATTCTTGGATGTTCTTTTTCTTTTTCTCTATACGTAAATCAATATTAAAAACCATCATGTATTAGAATTATCTCTTCATATTTTATGTTGAAATCAAATCCTATTTGGGTTTTCTTAAAGATTGAAATGACTTTATAATTTTGTTATTCCTTAACAAATAACATGTGAGATTTCTATTGAAGAGAACCTGGAGCTTCAATAAAATCATAATTTCTAATTTTTTTGTTCTATTTTATTAAATTTTATTCAATGATAAGTATAATTTTTAATAGATAAATAAATATCTCTTGTTTTTTTTTTCTTTTTAATTTTCAAGTATCCACTTATATAGTTGAAGAGTAGCCACTTCTGTGTTTATTTTACTGTTGATCGAGTTGGCCAGTTTGATTAATAATCTAAAGCGTGTAAGATAGTAAATTGTCCAAACGTAAATTGATAAAGTTTTAATTTAAAAAATATTAAATTATAAAGGATTAGATTGAAATTTGTCCTCAATAAAATAAAATATCGACTATCAAAAAAAGTAAATAAGTATAACTAAATAGAATGCTATACATATCAAATTCAAATTCATTTTAAATATAATAAACTATCGACTATTAAAGAAAGTAGATAACTATAATCAAATGAAAAGCTAGACACTATGCAATGTATGTATAAAATCCAAAATGTTAGTATTTCTTATCTTAGTAGATTGATAACAATCTTATATATTAATTTTAAATCTATATAAATATAACGGTGTTAACGCGTATATATTATTTTAGTAGGAAAAATACCTTTTTGAAACGTCCGTTATGTTTTCCGTCATATTACTCGTCTTTATATAGTTGTTAGTCAAAGCGAAGAATAGAATCATAAGGAGAATTAAAAAAATCTCGATTTCTATTGCTTGTTGTCTGTATGACGAATTTTGAATAGTTTGTCACCAATCTATACGTAAGTCATTTGCTTTATTTTTTGTGCTTATTTTACTTTATAATTTATTTTATTCTTATTGTATTTTTATTCCTTTCAATTATAATATTCTCGTAACATCTTCAATTATGTCTTCATTATCATTTTTTAGACAGAAATAAGAGATAAAACTTAAGTGAAATCATTTCGTTATATACTCTTAGTACAAATTATCAAAGTACTGAAATGAAGAATTTTTCATTGAGTTCGACGAGAAAAACTTCTGATAAAACATGTACAATAGAAGATCTGTCCGAAATAGAACTCACAACAATAACTAAAGAAGTCGATCAATTATCAACACTTCAGTCCAAATTCATTCTTCCAAATAAAACATATGCAGGTATGTATATTATTTTGATTCTGCATGTGTGCATATTGTTTTGATCGTGTAAGCATTTATGGTCTTATTCATAATTAAGATAACGTGATTACTAATCCATTTCCAGAATTTTCTTTAAAGAAAAATTGACTTTAACTTTATATATATATATATATTTCACTTATATGAAAAATCGTTAAACCCAAATTATTGATTAAAAAAAATATTACTTGAAGAAAATAATCTAAATGTTGAAAATTTTTATTTTTTTTTAAAGAAGTATAGATAATCCTCTTCATTATTATTATTTTTGAAAAATTTTGACCCACAATTTTCATTTTCCTTCCAGAAAACACAGATTTTGCCTCCAAGTGGTGATGTTTTCCTTCTGAATCCAGATTTTCTCCAATAAATGCATATTTTTTCCCTTTTAACCTTTTTCATATTGAAATGTATAAAATCTCAAAAATTTAATATTTTTATCCCACTATAAAAAGTAAATCCGTAGCATAAATCCTCTCAAAAAATACAAAATCTCAAAAATTTAATGTCTTCCAACCCATTATAAAGAACAAATCCGTAACATAAATTCTCTCAAAATATATAAAATCCCAAAATTTTAATGCTTCCAACTCATTATGAAGAGCAAATCTGTAACATAAATACTCTCAAAAAGTATAAAATCCCAAAAATTTAATGTTTTCTGACCCACTATGAAGAGTAAAATCATAACATAAATCCTCTCAAATTGTATAAAATCTCAAAAATTTAATGTTTTCTAACCTACTATGAAAAGCAAATCCATAACATAAATCTTTTTAAAAGTTCTAAAATTACATAAATCCTCTCAAATTGTATAAAATCTCAAAAATTTAATGTATTCTAACCTACTATGAAGAGCAAATCCATAACATAAATCTTTTCAAAAGTTATAAAATTATAAAAATTTAGACCAAATCAAATTCATAGCATAAATCCTCTCAAAAAGTATAAAATCTCAAAAATTTAATGTCTTTTACTAAACCCAGAAACCCATCAATGCATTCGCCCATAGAAATTATTTATCTTTTTTACAATAATGAATTTGGAATTTTCTTGGGTCAGCTCTTCTTTTTTGATTATCTTGAATCATGTTTTGGTGTCTATAAATACCCTAGACATAGTGTTGAACAATCACAACAAACACCAAACACATGTAGTGTAAGAGTACAGGCATTGACAAGCACCTTCAGCTTGAAAACAAAATGGGTCATTCTCGGGGTAACTTCCACTCCGAGGAGGACCCGACTAGGAGGCATGTTCTCTTTGATCATGATTATGAGAACGATGGTGAGCAGTTACTAGCTGAGATGGAATTTAACGTTATAAACCCAGATGAAAACCGTGATGTGAATTTACGAGTGTTGCGTGTTTACTCAACGAGGTGAGCAACCAATAATTTTTTATTTTTGACAGAATATGTAGTCTGTAATGAGTTTGATATGCTTTGTCAATACATATTACTTCTTAGCTTCCCACAAAAAGGAGTTGAAATAAAAATTTCGAACTAACTTTCTGCATCTTTCTCTTTAAACGTTTGATTACATACAATAATGTTTGAACTTTATCTTCCATGAGGAAAAATAAAATTTACAATATTATTTTATTTCTTCAATTGTAACCTGTAATAAGGTTAGGTACTCATACAATGTTTTTAAAGTACTGTTTGACTGACTGATAATATAAGTATTATCTATTTTATTTTTTAATTTTAGTCTTACATTGATTTAAATTTTCACTGCAGGCAAACTATTATGGAGTTTGAAGTTGGTGGTAACATGGATTCAATCAAATTATCAATGGAGAAAATAACTCAGGATCCAACAAACCAGTATGTTAACTCATTGTTAGTAAGCAATAAGTCAATCAGGGCATCAATCGGGCAATTGGGTTCAAAATCAACCCAAGAACAATCGTTGGATCTAAACCTTACTTTGGGATTATCCAACTACAGCAAGCAAATGATTGATTATGAAATAGCACCATCTACGCAACGGATTAATAATGAGAATTCTGAGCCAATTAGACAGGGTTTATGATATCTCCTCGTCAAGAAAGGGATTGCTCAGACATCAAATCTTCGATAGTCTTTTGCTTGTAACTCACTTAACCTGTAAATTGCTAATTAAAAAAAAAAAGAAATTTCATGTAATAAGTTTATAATCTGCTCGTCAAGAAGGGGATTGCTTTACCCTGAACCCATTAAATCATTGATAAACTTGTGCTAGTAACTCATCTAACCTGCAAATTATTCTCTCATGTATCCCAATTTATTCAAAAATGAAATGAAAGAAATTTCATGTTTGTGTTTCATTTGAGTTGTACGCGACTCTCCTCCATATGCTTTTTGTTTAAGAGAAATGAGAAAAAAAAACCATCAAAAATTTATGTTCGCCGAGCTTCTACTGTCAATTTCATCTCTATTTATCAACGATATCAATCCAATCTTAGGAACAAAAGCTAAAGTATATGTTAATACATGATAACTCTTACTTCATATCAATCTGATTTTAGGAATACATTATTAAATAGGTATTATGTCACAAACATTATAATTTATAAAATTTCATAGTTAAAATTATTAACATGACTTGAATATTATGTATTTCAAATGCTGCTATATAATAAAATTTTACTTCTATAGACATTTGTTATAATGACAAGTTTATTAGATTGATTCGAATAAACCAATTTTTTGTATTGAGTTATATTACATGTCCAACAAAAATTTATGCATAAAAATAGTGCATGAGTTACTCTTTAACTTGGTCTCACCATAGTTATTTCTTTTTAACTTAATTTTAATTATTATAGTTAATTTTATATGAAATAAATTATACTTTAATATTAAGAGGTCAATAATAATTTTATTTGGCTTGACCAAATTAGTTATTAAATATGACCCAAAACTCTCTATAAAGTAAATTTACTTTCAACAAAAAGAGATAATATTTTATAATTATGTAGTATAAGTAGTTCTTCTTGAGTCTATTTGATAAATATTTAACTTTCATATGATAAATTATTTATGGTATACAATAATTTTTATATTAAATGTAGCTTGTATTAGTGATGATATGGTTAAAGGAGAGGAAAATGTTTAGATATAGTTAAGTGAGGTATAGTCATTTCAATAGCTTCTAAATTTTGAAAATTGCAAATTAATATTACAATGATTCATTACTTTATAAAGATTTTGTTCTTAAAAAATATATCTCATGTATACGATGATTCGTGACGTAACCTTATATGTATTACTTTTCTCAACCTTCTCGATGGAAGATAATTTTTTTTTCTACATTAATTTATTGTGATTACTCTAATTAAAGAAATCTAATTACTAATAAATTACGAGAATGAAATACAACTTTATCATTACAGCCGCATCAATAAACTGATAAATTAAGTTCTATGCATATTTTGTAACGACCCCGGAAAATATTAAAAAAGAAATGAGTATTTAAATATATCGAATGCGGAAGCGAGATCAAAATTTCAGTTAACATCCCTTACACGAAAAACCAAAAACATACTTAAAATATAAAAGGTTAAACTAACTAAGAAAGAAAACTCGAAAATAAACTATGCGTATGACTACAGAGTCTCTAGGCATCCCCTTCGTCGTCCTCCTGCGGAACGGGCTCGGGAACCATGTCTTCCTGATCTGAAATGGTTAATTAAGGAGTGAGCTACACTAGCCCAGTAAGAACATCACGATATCTCACCGTCACGGAGATAAAGGTGGGTAGAAAACCACAAAAAGACCAATGGAGCATAATTTACAACAAACTCGTTTATTAACATGAAAACCTTTACCATCCACTTACCTTGGTGGAATTTATGAAAACAATATGAGAAAAATAATAACATTATCATAATCATTGAATAATCTAAGCTGTAAAACATAACACTTATCACGCCTCTTGTAATTCAATCATTGTACAACATATCCTTTTTTTTCTCATTTACCAGCCTACTAGTATCCGTGGGGGTCCATAGGGGTTCCGCTACCCGTTAACCTTTAACATTCATAATCAGTTTCCAGGGCCGTCCCCATACCCCGTCCGGTATGGGCGCCAAAACCATGAACCTCAATACCCCGTCCGGTATAAGGGTGAAACGGGCCGTCCCCATACCCCGTCCGGTATGGGCGCCAAAACCATAAGATCTCCATACCCCGTCCGGCATGTGAGACCACAATCCCGGTAGGGTTCCCTACGGACCTGGTCCGTCCACCATCTCCCAGGATATCTAGTCAGGCTGACCCCCATAATACAATTATCAGTCTACACAATCTTTCATTTTCCTTTTCCTCAATCAGCATCATCAATTCACATTTAAACAAGCAAATCGTAATTCATACCAAACAGACAACATACAGTATCAGTTTTTCAGTCATTCAACCCATAATTAATAAAAACGTAGTACATGCACACAAATCTGTAAAATGAACACATCAAACCTCATTTTGCATTTAAAGCTGTGAAACAGGCCAAATAACAGTAAATCACCAATCACACTAGACTCGGGCTCCATTAGCCACCTTAAGCAATTTCACACATTCGTTAATTCAAGAAATACCGTTTTATCATTTTGAACTTTAATACCGTGATAGGAAATAGGGTGAGGGGTCCTTACTTGTTTTCGAGATCCGAATACGATTCACAGTGCGCCTGCAGGCCGTCCCTAATTTTCCCTGAATTTTTCCCGGGAAACTGAAACACACTAAGAGTACCTGCACGTGTTCCAAAAAAAATCCAAATTAGGCCCAGGGCCTCTTTCGGCCCAAATCGCAACTCCGGCACGGCGGCTCCGCCGTGCTCCGGCGACGGCGCCGCCGCTGGCGGCGGCGAGTCGCCTCGGGTTGGCTGTTTTCGGCCGTTTTCGGCCGAATTCGGCCACGCTCGCATTGGTCCTTGTCAGAAAACAACCCTAGGACCCTCGGGGGGCCAAAAAATCACGGAAAAACGGAGCTTACCGGCAGCGGCGCTCTCGGGTGCAGCGGCTCTCCGGCGAGGTTCGTGTTTTGGTGATTCGGCTCCGGTCAACCTGTAGAGAAAAGAATGGTGATTACGGTGATATAAAAATTGCATCGAACGGAGGCCGGGAAGGGCCTCGTCGGAGGCAAAAACCGAGAGGGGGCGCGGCGGCGCCGCTGGGCTTCGGCCGCGTATTCCGGCCGTTTGGCCGGGATTTCGGCTTCGATTTGGCCATAGGAGGAATCAGTGGGGAAAAACGAGTCGGGGGTATGAAATTTACCTCGATCGGCGGTCAGAAATTTCCCCGGTGCGGCGGCGAGTGGCGGCGGTCGACCTCTGGTTCGTCTTCTCCGGCGAGCGGCTGGCGGCTAGGGTTTGTGGTCTGGTGTGGGGGTTCTATTTATAACCCCTTGCCTTTTGATCACAGCCGTTCATTTCGTTTTAATCTGGGCCGTTCGTTTTTGATTGAATCTGGGCCGTCCGTGCGTTTGAATCTGGACCGTCCGATCGCGCGATTGATCTGGGCCGTCGGATCGCACCCACGCGGATCGCCAACGTGGCTCCTTTTGGAGTGACGCGATCTTGCCACGTGGCAGGCCCCGGTTGGCCGGGACTGCTGACCGGGCCTGCTGACGTGGCTGCTGACGTGGCCCCCCCCCCCTTTTTTTTTTTTTTTTTTTTTTTCCTCCTCCTTTCCGGGTGCTACATATTTAGTTATGAATTTCTATTTAAAAAAATATAATGTACAATTCTTAATATGGAAACTGTAACACACTACCAAAGTGCAACATGTTCTACAAAATATAATTTCATATTAGAATTACACAAAAATTATTAATTTTTTTTTACATTTTAAATCTACCATAAGAAAACATTATTGTATAAAAATTAAGGTACTCATCTTCAAGCCCAAGTGTAAGCCCTAAGTCCCAAGACCAACACTTGGCTGCTCTTAGAATAAATTAATTTTGTGTTAAAACTAACATAATTTATTTTTGTTAATAATCAAACTTAGTCTGATTATTTTTTATATGATTTTATTACAGAATTGTGTTTTCTAATGACAAAGCAAGTGTAAAACATAAAATATTAAGTCGAGACTCGCAATGAAAAATAGAAAAACAAAGAACTAAGCCTATATTTCTCGGTTATAAGAAAATGTCTATTGGGAGAAAGAAAAGACAAGAACCTAATAGTAGAATGAAAAAAGAGAGACTCGAGCATATAAAGAATAAAAGAGAGAGTGCCGGTTAAGGACTCGAGTAGATAGATAATGAATAGGACAAAATTAAGGGCAAGTGGGAGAGATTATAAAAGAGAGAATTAAGGGTTGGGGTTTTCAAAAGAATGGATACAAATTATAAACTCTAAGGATGTTAGTTAGTTAGAGAGAGTTTATTACTAATTGGGGAAAATAAATTTAAAAGATAGATTTAGTATTAGAGAGATGTTTACGTAAAATCAATAAAGTGAACCGAGAAATTCAATAAAATCGAGAAATAGTTTCTTTAGCTCTTAGATGTTCTTGTTGTTTTTCTCAATATATAAATCAATATTAAATACCATCACGTATTATAATTATCTTTTCATGTTTCAGGTTGAAACCAAATCTTATTTGGGTTTATTTCTTTACAGTGATTTTCTCAAAAATTGATGTAATTTTATAATTTAAATCATAGTTTTTTTATTTTTTTTGTTCTATTTTATTAAATTTTATTTAATGATAAATATAATTTTTAATAGATAAATTAATATTTCATGTCATTTTTTTTTATTTTCAAGTGTTCACTTATGTGATTGAAGAGTAGCTAGTTCTGTGTTCATTTTATTGTTGATTGAGTCGACTAATTTGACTAATGATCTAAAACGTAAAATAGTGAGTTGTCCAAATTTAATTTTTAAAAAATATATTAAATTATAAGGGATTATATTAAAGTTTGTCCTAAATAAAATAAAATATCGATTATTAAAATAGGTAGATAAATATAGTTAAATAAAAAATCAGAAATATCATATTGAAATCGTCCCAAATAAAATAAAATATCAACTACTATAGGAAGTAGGTGAATATAATTAAATGATAAGCCAGATATATAAAATCTAAAATGTTAATATCTCTTATATAGATAGATAGATAATAATCTTATGTATTAATTTCAAATCTATATAAACTTAACGGCGTTAACGCGTATGTATTTGTTTTAATAGAAAAAATAATTTTTCAAAATGTCTGTTATGTTTTCCGTTATATTACTCGTCTTTATATATTTGTTGGTCAATGTGAAGAATAGAATCATAAGGAGAATTAAAAAATTTCGACTTCTATTGTTTTTTGTCTGTACGACGAATTTTGAATAGTTTGTCACTAATCTATATGTAAGTCAATTGTTTTACTTCTTATGTTTACTTTTCATTACAATTTCTTTTCTTATTGTATCTTTGTTTCTTTCAGTTATAATATACGCGTAATACCTTTAATTATGTCTTCATTATTATTATTTAAACAGGATAAGAGATAATATTTGAGCGGAACGCAAGTAATCAACTCTCATTAAGAGTGCTATAGCATCTGAATATATTCTCTTAGAGCAAATTATCAAAATACCGAAATGGAGAATTTCTCACTGACTCTGACAAGAAAAGCTTCCGATAAGATATGTACAACAGAAGATCTGTCTGAAGTGAAACTCACAACAATAACTAAAGAGGTCAATGAACTATCACTTCAATCCAAATTCATTCATCCAAATGAGGACCTTAAAAATAAAACCGATATAGGTATGTATATTATTTTGATTGTGCATCATGGGTATTGTTTTGATTGTTCAGGCATTACAGAATTCATTATGGTCATATTCATAATCAAAACAATTTGATTACTAATCAATTTATTTATTTAATTTACATATTGGATCCTACTTAATTTTTTTAAAATGTGAAAATCCAATAATTTTATAAAAAAGAGTTATTTCATTTGGAATGATTTTCAAGCAAATTCATGAAACTAGGGTATTGGGTTTTTGAGTGGATGTAAAATCCATGAACTAGGGCTAATTGGACAGGCCCAAAAGTTGCACAAGACCATTCATTACAAAAATCACCCACATGCCCATGAAGAACCAATTTTTAATTTTTAAAATTTGTTTCAACTTTATATATATATATATATAGATATATATATATATTCACTAAAGAAGAGCCAAAACTAAGGTTTATAATTTGGACTGAATTTTGAAAAATTGTTGGACCAAAATTATTGATTAAAAAAAATTACTTGAAGAAGAAAATAGTCTAAAAAAATCCTTTTTATTATTTTTCAAAATTGGACTGATAACTTTAATTTTCTTTCCAAACAAGCACAGATTTTTCTTCTTTCCAAAAATTGAAATGCTCTCTTGACCTTCATTTCCCTTCCAAAAGAATAGATTTTTGCTTCCAAATTACAAAATAATAATGTAGGCTGGTAATTTTCATTTTCTTTCCAAAAAACAGAGATTTTGCCTCCAAATGGGATATATTTTCCTTCTGAATCCAGGATTTCTCCAATAAATGCAGATTTTTTTTAATAAAAATCCAATAAATGCAGATTTTTTCTCTTTTAATCTTGTTCATCCTGAGAAAGCAATAAAGGGTCAAAAAGAAAAGGAAGAAAACAATTATTTTTAACCTGTCTGCAAATGTCTCACTTATTGTTGTCATTTAGCTGCATACCAAACAAGACCTTACATGCTCAAATTGCCAATGTACAACCCACTTTGCAGAGTAAATTCATAACATAAATCAGCTCAAAAGGTATAAAATCGTAAAAATTTAATGTCTTTTACTAAACCCAGAAAGCTATCAATGCCAATTTGGAAGATAATCCCAAAAATTTAAGGGTCAGCTCCTTGAATATCTTGAATCATGTTTTGGCTCTATAAATACCCTAGAACTAGTGTTGAACAATCACAACAAACAGCCAAAAACCTGATAGTGTGAGAGTACAGGCGTTGACAAGAAACTTGAGCTTGAAGACGAAATGGGTCGTTCTCGAGGGAATTTCCACTCCGACGAGGACCCAACGCAAAGGTATGTTTTCTTTGATGAGTTCTTCCGTCATTGCAGTTCATTTTTCTATTTTAACCTTTGAATTTGAGCCTCCTTTTGCCGATGATTCTGGTTTGCTGGGGTGAGTTTTGACTGTTTCATCTTTGAATAGTTTGTATTTGTGGATTGTTGAGCAGGAGCAGAAATGTGGCTTACTGCATGTCCGTTAATGAAATATCTGGGGCATTTTGAAATGGATTTATGGGTAATTAGGCGTAATGGGGATTAGATTCTTAAATAAAAGTTCTTTGCTTGGGCATTCTGAAATGGGTTTTCAGCTTGGGTTCATTTGAATGTTCCATATTCTTGATTGAGTTGCTTGACTTCTAGATTAGGTATTTTACCCATTGTGGTTATCTGTGAATCTGTTTTGCTACAGTGAGCATGGAGATTTTGCTGAGTACTTTCTGTTCATTTCAAACTAATTTTATTTGTCAGATTGTTATTCAAAGAAGAAAAAATTCTTTATTTGTCAATATTCCGGTCTCTATGTCCCTTCCAGTCATTGAGCTCAATTTATCGCCTATTCTGTGATGATATAGTGTTTTTCTCCAACTACATAGATTTGATGTTTTTCTTGTTTTTCTGTGGAAAGACACTCTGTTTTGTTTCCTTTACTCATCAATTTAGCTTCACCTGAATGCATGTTTTAATTGATGCAGATCAAGGAGAAAGAAGAATGCACCCAGTGGAGAAAATTCGGACTCTGCATTTGCAGGTACAAAGTTGTTTGAGAGGCTAATAATTCTATAATGAATTTGCTATACCAGTACTGTCAACTATTAGTATGCAATATCTTTTAGAATATATAACATTGATTTTCTGCTCTCTTGCTTTTGTTCCACATTGTTATGAAAATTTATGGCGGATAATTTTAATTGCTGTTCTCTAAGGAAAAAGCCTTTCACCTATGTCTTGCTATGGTTATTTATCGGAGACATGTATGTTTCTTTTGGTTTACTTGTGGAGATACATATTCTGTTTTTTTACTTACAACTTTTATTTATGATTCTTTTCTTAACATTTTTATTTTTTAATCTCCTGGACAAGGTCAAGGATCAAGTGAAGGGAAAAGGGCTTTATACCACTGCAACTATTGCAACAAGGACATTACAGGGAAGATCCGCGTCAAGTGTGCTGTCTGCCCTGATTTTGATCTCTGTGTAGAGTGCTTTTCCGTTGGGGCTGAAGTGACACCTCATAAATGCAATCATCCTTACAAAGTTATGGTTAGTATCCTGTGAATTAAACTTATTTTATGTGCTGATACTGCTATGGTATCTGTGGTCTGCTTTGTCAATACATATTACTTCTTAGATTCACATAAAAGGGAGTTGAAAAGAAAACTTGAAACCAACTTTCTTTTCTGGATCATTTTCTTTAAATGTTCTATTACTGCAATAATGTTTGAACTTTATCTTCCATGAGGAAAACAAAATTTAGGATATTATTTTCTTTCTTCTGTTTATATATTTGTATGATGTCAAAATAACTCTAGGTATCATCTGATTCTGCGACGCTGCAATGCTGACTTGTAGAAGGCAAACTGTAGCCATATGATTTGCTAATTCATTTATATATTTCATTTGAACAGGACAATTTATCTTTCCCCCTTATATGCCCAGATTGGAATGCAGATGAGGAAATGCTGCTCCTAGAGGTGCTTCAATTTTCTTTTCTTCTCATAATCTCTTAAATAAAGTCTTAATAGTCCGTGATTTCCTCAACCTAGTAATTCATGTCTGGATTAATTTTTAACCTGTTTTTTTTATCCAATAATTTCTAATTTCAGGGAATCGAAATGTATGGCTTGGGAAATTGGGCAGAGGTTGCTGAGCATGTAGGAACAAAGAATAAAGAAAGTTGTATTGAACACTACACAAGTGTTTATTTGAACTCACCATACTTTCCTCTTCCAGTATGGCATTTCCAATAAAATCCAACTTTCTTTTTGGTAGTGATCTTCATAAAATAACTAGGTGTGGAACATTTTTCTTCTCTAGGACATGTCACATGTTGTTGGAAAAAATAGAAAGGAGCTTCTAGCCATGGCCAAAGGACATAGTGAGGATAAGAAAGGTTTGTAATTATGATATACTCTTCTCCTTCTACTTATATTTATATTCTTTTGCTTAATTGCAGTTTTCAGGCTACTTTTCTTACAGCCATATGCTTTTGTTCTGTTAATTTTCTGATTGCCATATTGCAGGTGCTTTGATGCTTGGGGAGCTTAACATTAAGGAAGAACGCTCCTTTTCGCCTTCAACAGTGAAGTAGGATTGCTGTTATTCTCTATATATGTAATTATTTGTTACTTTGTTCATACAACTTGTTATCCAAATATTTCAATCCATGCAGGGTTGAAGAAATGCACAGGACGGGCCCATCAAACCGTTTACTCTCTGGCGGGAAAGCAGGTGAGCTTCTACGTGCTTTTTGCAGTGTCTCTGATTTATTTCACCATATAATCCTATTTTTATGAAACTTAGATTTTCTGTTTGGTTTGTTGACCTTAGAGTTAGATTCTGGGACTCATTCTGGCAGCAAAAGCATGGAAGCAGCTGCTGACATGGCCCAGGTTAAAGATGACTCCAGCATCATCAAGATGGAAGGTCTGTTTGCTTTTTTTTTTCTTTTTGGTTTCTTCTTCTTCCATTCATCATTTTCACTAATATCTGTTAACTATAGAATACAATCTTTAACAAATTCGTGCAATGTCCACAAGCTCTATTCTGCAGAAACACCATTAGTTAATGTACCCCCCACCATTTTTAATCTATGTCTTGACTTTTTAAGAAATTATATAAGATCTTGTAGACATTTTTCAGTTTATATTCCTGGCTCATGAATTTATTATGATAAAAATGTGGTTTGTATTTAAAATAAGCTAAAACTACCAAGACTGGGTAAAACCAGAATGTTCCTTAAAAATTCTGTTTTATTTCAATAACTCCTGGTCCCATTTGCTGAAATATATATAAGCTATCAGCATTGCGTTATATCTGTCATGCTTTCTGGACTAACCATCATAATGAAGTCATAGGATCGTGTAATATATTGGTTCTGCAATATTAGGTGGGAAAATCAGAAATTGAGTGCCCCTGGAATGAGTTATATCATTGCACATCTAGACTATTTACCTTGAAAAGACTTGAACTGTTAAACTTATATATACTGTTTGCTTATCCAGACTGTGCACTATTATGTTTCTTGTTTCTGAGTTATTACAAAAGGTCTTGCCTGCATTAGATGATATGGCAATAACTGATTGAGTAGCTAACTAGCTATAACCCAATATGCTGACAATAAAATACTAGGTTTACTTTGTTCTTTGTATTTTATCGGCAGATCCTCAAACAGACAGAAATTTTGGGGGAAAGAAACCAAACTCTCTGGGGAATGATAATCTACTAGAGTTGAGTGGTTATAACCCCAAAAGACAAGAGTTTGATCCTGAATATGACAATGATGCTGAGCAGTTGCTGGCTGAGATGGAATTCAAGGATACAGACACGAACGAAGAACGTGAGCTGAAGTTACGTGTGCTTCGTATTTATTCAAGAAGGTAAGCAACCAATAATTTTTTGTTTTGACAAAATATATGGTCTGTAATGAGTTTGATGCGTGCCTTTAAGTTGTGATTGGATCGATTTATAAACGAAAGTGTCTTCCAAAAATAGTCCTCTTTTACTTGGCACCTTAATTGAAATAAGCTTATTGCAGACTTGATGAGCGGAAACGTAGAAAGGATTTCATATTGGAAAGAAATTTGCTGTATACAAATCCTTTTGAGAAGGACTTGTCTCCTGAAGAGAGAGCAATATGCCGGAGCTATGATGCTTTCATGCGTTTCCATTCAAAGGAAGAGCATGAGGAACTACTTAGGACTGCTATTCAAGAGCATCGGACTTTGAAAAGGCTCCAAGAACTGAAAGTATGGCACATTGCACTTTTATATTTAATTATATCAGGGCAGATGCCTTTGCTGCCATTTTCTGTTCAATAATAAAGATATAATTCTATTTACAGGAGGCTCGAGCTGCTGGCTGTCGTACATCAGCTGAAGCAGACAGATACCTTGAACAGAGGAGGAAAAGACAGTCTGAAGAAAGCTTCCGGAGGGCAAAAGAAAGTACCCAGGTTGGAACAAGCATTCAGGGAGGTCCAAATGCATTCATGGCATCAGAGCCGGTAAGCAAGGATTCCAATTGCAGACCTTCAGGACAGACTTCTTCGAGCTCTCTCAATGATCTGGACATACTAGGCTTTTCTGAAACACAACTGCTATCTGAATCTGTAAGTAACCTGGCTGTCTCTAATATGTTTTGACTGCTATTATTACTATTGTCCTTACTGGAGCTGCCTACTCTTAAATGTCTTGGACAGGAGAAACGCCTATGTCGTGAGATTAGGTTGCCTCCTCCTCTCTATCTTAGGATGCAGCAAGTTATCTCAGAAGAGATCTTCAGGGGAAACGTCAAGAAGAAGTCTGATGCTCATTCATTGTTCAAGATGGAGCATTCTATAGTAGACAGGGTTTATGATATCCTGGTCAAGAAGGGGATTGCTCAACCCTGAAGCTATTAAATTATCAATGACCCTTTGCTTTGTAACTCATCTAACCTGTAAATTGCTTTCTCTTCTGTAAATCACCAAACAAAAGAAATTCCATGTGAACCCATGCCTATTGTGAACCCATGCTTATGCTTCATGTAATGGGTTTATGATATCCTCGCCAACCCTAAACCCATTAAGTTATCAATGAACTTCTGCTACTAACTCATCCAATCTGTAAATTATTCTCTTCTGTATGCCACTTTGTTCCAGAATGAAATGAAGGAAATTCCATGTGAACCCATGCTTGTGTTTCATTCAACTTGTAAACAACTCTCCTCTCTATATGCATTTAATTCTTCTTCTGCCTATTTAGTAAATGTTTTAAGTTTTATATGACAAAATTTTGAAAGAAAAAATACACCAATCAACCGAGATAATAGAATTATTTACCATTGTTGATATCGTATCGTTTCTTCAGAACATTTTACTGAGAAAAAATATATACTATCTCCTTATAAATAACAAGATTTTATTGACTTTAAATTATAAATGTTATTTGAATATTCTTCTGGTCAAAGTTACAGATTTTGGAGTACTACACAAAGAAGTCTTCCTTAATATCACTTTTCAATTATCATTTCTTTCTTCAATGATCCTTCATCGTCATCTCCGACGAATAAAAAACCCATACCATCATTTGCAATCGTCACCCCTAACGTCATCCTTTTCACTCCCTTCCTTCCTTCTTCTTCTTCTTGTTGACTAAAATTATTTACAATGTTATGTATATGTATGTATGTATCATTGCTTACATCATTCCTATTTTCCATGAAGTTTTTGCAGGTTAATCAACCGTTTCTTCTTTTCACTACATTCACTAGGTGTATACATATGTATGAACGTATACAATATGTATATATATGTACATTATACGCACCCTTCTCTTCAATCTGCTTACTTGTCAAGAAGCACTTTTCATCAATGGCAGCTTGTATTCACCACAGCTCCACAACTGAAGCTAATCAGCCTAGTCAATGCCAATCCGGAAGCCTTTTATGCAGGTGTGTAATTTCATGCAGACCCATTTTCTTAAATCTTGTTTTCTGCAATCCAGTTTACCAGGTTACCACCAAAAACCCTGAAAATTTTGAAGAAGAAGATGATCATCTATGGTTCAGAATCAGACATGAAGCTTTGTCTGATATAGAACAAGAACCACTCTTATCTAATTACTACCATTCTTTGATACTCTCACATAATTCACTTGAAACCGCCTTGTCAAACCTCCTAGCAATGAAGCTAAGCAATTCAAATATGTCCACTGAAAAACTCTTTGAAATCTTCTCCACTCTAATCCGAGATGATCTCAAGATCAAGAAAGCAATCAGATGTGATCTCGAAGGTGCAAGACAGCGTGACCCGGCTTGCACCAGCTACATCCATTGTTTCCTGAATTTCAAAGGGTTCCAAGCAATTCAGGCGCATAAGGTAGCCCATAAGTTATGGTCGAAAGGTGGGTCAACCACGGCGAGAGTCATACAGGGACGGGTTTTAGAGGTTTTTGGGGTGGACATTCATCCGGGAGCAAAGATTGGACAGGGAGTTTTACTCGATCATGCAACAGGAGTTGTGATTGGCGAGACTGCAGTGATCGAAGATAATGTCACAATTATGCATAATGTGACATTGGGAAGTAGAGGGAGTGTTGATTTTGGGGAGAGGCATCCAAAGATTGGGAATTGGGTGATTTTAGGGGCAGGAGCAAAAGTTTTAGGGAACATTAGAGTGGGAGAAAAGGCTAAAATTGGTGCAGGGTCAGTTGTTCTAAAAGAGGTACCCCCTAATAGTACTGCAGTAGGGAACCCTGCAAGAATAATTAGTGGCAAGGATAAAGTAAGCCAATGATGTTATATACAAATATATATATATATATTTTTTTTCAAATAAAATAAATATTTTGTGATAGTTAAATTTCGTTAGTTAAAACAGTTATAACGAGTTAAAAATTTCAAATATATTTGGACTAATGTGTAATTTAGAAAATTATCTTACCCAAAAAGCAAATATTCTTCATAGTTTTGAAATAATAACAAGCCCGCGCCTTTCACGCCTAAAGGAAGAAATTTTAAATTCAGACACCGCCTCAATCTATCTCATCATTCCTGTCCTTTCCTAAACCAGATCAGGAAATTTCAAAATCAAATCTTTATATCTTCTCCTTCTTCTTCCCAAACCCAATCTCCTGTCATCAATGGCGGCACGCTACAACTTCTACGATTCACGTTCCTCCACAACTTCATCTCATTTCTCAGACCCATCTTCCTCAACCGAGTTTAACCAGCCTTCATTGACGCACAAAACTTCTTCTTCTTCTTCTTCTTCTTATTCTTCGTCCCGGGCGCTTGTCAAGTCTAATAAGCCGTGTGATCTGTCGAGAACCAAGTCGGGGAAGGTTCAGACCAATGGCGGAAACTTGACGAAAATGGTGAAGAAGTTCATTGACATGAAGTCCAACTCGGGGAAGAAGATGGAGTTGGTGATACCGTGTGATGTGGTGGCTGAGGACTTGAAGAAGACGGCGAGGAAAGGAGGGAATCTGGGTGCTCTGCAGAGGAAATTGTTTGGTAAAGGGTCTTCGTTGGAGAAGGAAAAGAAGGATCAAGTGAAGGCATTGACTGAGGTCAAAGGGAATACCCGGACTTTGGCCATGGTGTTGAGGAGTGAGAGGGAGCTTTTGAGCTTGAACAAGGAGATGGAGACGGAGATTACAGAGCTCAAGCTGTTGCTTGAAGAGAAAAATGGAGAAGTGAGTTTTTTTCTTCTTTCTCACTTTATATTTTTATTAACATTTTGGCTCTTAATTTATTGAAGTAGAAAAGGCAAAAGGAAGTCATTTCTGAACTAGTTTTTCCCTTGATTTGATTCCTTCAATGATCTCTTCCTATTTTGGAAAGGAAAATCATTTAGGTGTTCTGAAATTTGAAGTTATAAAAGAAGTTCAACGCATACCCAATTTGAATTATGAAGGTTTCATTTGAATATTAATCTTTTTTATTAAGATGGGTATGGTGGGTCTAACTTGGGTTTGTGAGATAATTAGACTTTAAGCACTGTTTTTAGAGCAAGTGATTGTAAAACACATGAATGCCATTATTAAATCTGAACTTCTACGATTAAACTGAGAATAAAGAATAGAACTTTAAATAAATTCCGTACCTTTTATGGAATTAGTATGTTCCAAACATTGCCCAAAAGCTTAAAACTTTCTGGACTTGTTCACATTGCAAATTAATTGTTTTGGAGATGGGATACAATGTTCCCGTTGGAGGAAGAAGAGTTCTTTATTCATGTCTATGCTTCCATGGAATCTGCAGGTGGAGAAGCTGAAAGATTTATGCTTGAAACAGAGGGAAGAAATTAAATCCCTCAAGAGTGCAATTCTCTTCCCTGATGTTCTGAATTCTCAACTTCATGAACTTTTGGAGAAACAAGGTTCAGAATTGAAGCAAGCCAAACAAGTCATTCCTACTCTGCAAAGACAGGTTACTTCTCTCACAGGACAGCTTCAATGCTTAGCAGAAGATCTTGCTGAGGTATTTGTTTAAGTTGGCAAAAGAAATTGCTGGCAACAATTATGAGTCTATATTTTTGTGTTAAAAGACTCTAGTTTGTCATATATATAATGTATGAAATTGTCTTGGGTTTGATCTGGGTTGCTGATTTTGATCCCACTTATTGATATTAAACTACTTGGACAGGTGAAGGCAGATAAATATTCATCATCAAGGTCAGGTAACCATCGATATGGAGGGTCTCCTCAAACGCCAACTTATGATCGAGAAGAGGCTACTAATTCTTTGGTAAGGCACTCCAAAGTAGAATGTGATTTGAATTATAACTCTTTTCTGGGGTATCTGTTTTTGTGCCAAGACTATAGAAACCATATCATAGCAGAAAGCCACAAGTCTTAACCTCTACGGCATACCATCTTTGCTTTGTTGATTTGTATTAGAAGAAAATGAAGACTTTTTAGTTGAGAAGTGAAATTATATAGTGTCTGAGTTAGTTCTTGACTCAAGCCAATTAGTATCTGAGGCTGATAATAAGTTCATAACTGTGATTTGGTTTCACAAGATTACATGCTAACAAAACTAAGTTAGGTATATATGTGTAATATATAGTATCAAAGTCTTATGCTCCCTTATCATATTTCTTTTAAAGTAGAAATTCATATATTCATCAATTAGTAATACTCAGACATTTATCATAACATAAAAGAACATAATCTTGAAATGAAAACATACAAAAATAAAATTTGACTCAAATGTACAATCTCTTATATAGATACCAATCATGAGATAAAATAATACAATATCTGAACGAGGATATACTGAATCAAAGACATCCAGGAGACATGAGATTAATCATGAGATTAAATTTTTATATCTTTCACTCTTTTTGCCTTTGTTCCGTTTGTGTTATTGTTATATTGCACAAAAAAAGTAATCTGTAAAATGACATGATGACATGTCCAGGAGTTCAGCTCTGAAGATCCAAGAACACCGGCAAGTCCAGATGACATGTTTTTGAAGGATTTAAATCCCTGCTTAACGCCTTGTTATTCCAGGACAAAATCCAAGGTACACATCTCAACCTTTGCAAATTTCATGGTGTCTTGAAACAGGACTACCTCTCCATGGACCCTGCATTCTTTTATCTGCCTCCTTCTCTTTGGCAACTGATTTGATATTGATTGAACATAATTGTCTTATTTCACAGGAATTCGAGGCCTCAGATTATGATTCTCCGAAAGAAAATTTGTATGACAACAGCATACAAATGATCAATGAGCTTACATCCAATTTTGGTACTAAGAAGTTGTCTAAGAGTTCAGATTGTTGCCAGAATGCAAAGAGAGGGAATCAACAAATTCCCCGAGTAGCTCGAAGATCAGATGAAAGCAGAGTCTTATATGGAAGACAGATGCATAAAGCCTTCTAGTTCGATTTCCATCATTCAGTTCATATTTCCCTTTCTTTTCTCACCTTTGCCTGTCCTAGATTTTGGTCGATGCTCGATAAAATTGAAGTTCATGCTCTAGTATAGCTCCTAGTTGTACATGGTGTCTTTAAGCACATGGAATAATGGATAGAGATGTTATGGTGATGGAGCTACTGTAAGAGTCATGAGGAACTGTTTGTTTTGTCTGAAATTTCATGTCAATCCAACTTTCAGAAAGTTGCAGTCAAAGCAAGAGTAATCATGTTAAGACTTTCGAACTTAACCCATTTCCCGCAAGACAAATGACATTATACAAATGATACAAAACGATGTTAAAACCTAACTTGATATTTTTAATCTTGTGTTTAGTTCAACTTCTGATGAGAATTGAACCAAACATAATCTAAATTGATTCAACTATAAATTAAAATAACCAATAACATCCCCCATGTAAAAGTCGCTCAATGGGCAAGCAGCAGTTATCAAGTAGCCATTATGATGTTATACTAATAATGCAAAGAACTTTGAGAGAAGTATTTTGCAGATAACAAATGCTTCAAGAAACATAACGAAACAAGAATATGATTGGAGGTAAAACAAAATTTTTCATGTTAAAAGTAAATCCTTTAGCTATGTATTTTAACATAGTACTTCTTTGAGGACCTTATCTACTGTAGAACTTCCATATCCACCAAACTAAGCCATGCCTTTAATCACCTGAATCAAAGCTGTCATCAAGGAAAACCAGAAATTTTTTAGTTACTACAATGTAATTTTCTTGCATTCCATAGTAATGTACTTATTTCGTGTTGTAATCAAAATATATAAGTTCTATGAAACTAATACAAAGAAAAGGATTTCATCGCTTGTTCAAGATTCAAGCAAGCAAAAACATGGATTTTTAAAGGCTACAGAGTTGCAATTCTAAAGTTCTATTTGGTATATGATCAAAACTTCGAAAGTGGAAAAGCTTACACGATCCAAAGACCACAAATGCTACAACGAAAATAACGACAGCCCCAATAATATACTCCGAATATCCTTTCTTCTTTGAAGCTTCACCTACAATTCCTCTCATCGTGATGTTCTTCTCAAATCTTGCGACTTTTCTCCCTGCAATACGCCTCGAAGTGGTCTGGTAAATGCAAACAAGAACCAAATTACCATGTTCCTCAATTAGGATGACAAATTGTACTCTTTTTCACCTTGAAATTCAGCATAAAACAAAGTTCAACGAGAAAAAAGAAATACAATTTATTATAAATTATTTGGTATAATAATCTAAGTCCCTATAAATTCAATGAAATTACATTTTGTTCAAACTATTTAGCATTTAGAAATCAATTATAATTTACACATTTATTCCATATCCATAATAATGCGAAAGAAAAGTCCAACTCCAGATTGTTCAGGAATAGTGGTCTTAAATTTTTCGACCCTTTACCTTAACATAAGTCAATTCTATTTCTTGATGGGGAAGAGATATGATTTAGTAGTAGAGTATCACCTCGACGTGGTGAAAGTCATTAGTCCAAGCCTGATTATTCGTAAACGCAATGGATATGAATTTTTCTATTTTGACTTGCTCCCTCCCCGTAATTGAATGAAAATGAATAAGAGGCTTGTGGCATAAACATGAAAGCGTAGGGATGACTATATTTCTAGGAGCGAACTTATATAATTTAATCAACTCTACTCATAAATTCAATTTGATTATCATGAACTTTGTATCCTTATCTTTCAAAATTGGAGATTGACATAGAACGCCTGTTTTCTTTCAAACTTTTATGTCATTTCCATATTCTTATCTTTATTCAATGAAATTAAAATTTGAACCCACCTCAGTCTTACTTCAGGACTCACCAAAACACCAAAAAACCAAAGAGATTGAGCAGGAATTGGACCAAACAGAATGGTACAGTAAACATAACACAAAACATGTCGAACTTCAGAATTTGCCCCAATCTCAACTATCAGAAACACCCATTAATCAAACATGCAGACCCATTGACAGTTTTTTTTCTTTAAAAAAAAAAAAAAACCATTTAATCACTTTATAATCTCCATCCAAACAAGGCCTGAAAAATCATGGAGAACCAAGATGGGACATGCACATTGATCAAAAGGAACAGGAAAGAAAAAACAAACAAAAGCTCTGATCTCTTTGGGGGAAAAAAATGAACTTAAACAATTACAACATTATATATATATAGACTATGTACATGTAATCAAAAGAAAAGATAAGACGAAGGAGAGAGGGTAGCGTACCATGTTTGGTTTCAAGAGCACTGCAATGAGAAACTGAGAAGAGAGAGATGGTCGGTGTTCAGAATCTGTAAGAACAGACAGCCGTTTTGGTTTTTGGTAACGCTAGACTAGTTTAGTTTGGTTTTAAATCTTTCACATACGTTTTTGAATCTCCCCTTCTTTAATATATATATATATATATATATATATTATAATATTAATTTATTTATTATTAATGAATTCTTTTAAATATTATCTCAATCTTCTCTTTCTTTTTTTTGCTTATAATCCAAATCCAAAGTACATAAACAGATAATTTTATAAATAAATAGGCTTTTAAGGTATATAACATCTGTTATGAGATGAATGTTGACTAATTGTTGAATCCTTTTAATTTATTTCAAAATATCAATTGTTTTTAATTTTAATTGGATTTCCTTCAATGTTTTACTTGTCTATTACTACATATACTTGTCTGAATATATGTTGAAGGAAAGAAAATCAAGCATTAATTTTGTTTACTTTTTATACTTCTTGTATGTATGTATGTATATATATATATATATATATATAACCATGATTTTGGGTTTTATTTGGTAGCTTGGCAATTTGATATAATTTCACCTTATTATTAACATACCTTATTATTAACAAGCCACCAAACATAGAATCATAAAATAATTAATTCATTCAACTTGACAAGTTTAAAAAATTTCAATAAATTAAAATTTTGAATTTTTGGATAAAGATTCACAATATCAATCATAACACAACATTTTAATAAACAACAATAATATATATATATATATATATATATTAGCTCAAACTCAGATCTTCTTAGAAAAGCATGTACTAATGATCCAACTAGAAAGCTAAGCAACACTTTAGAAATTGGATTGCAAAAAAAATGACAATTAGACCATGAAAGAACAAGAAATATCTACATGTATCAAGCTTTGTATCTCAGTTTCAAATCACAAATCCCCAAACCTCTTTAATTATAAGAAGAGAAAATTAAGATTAGAAACCAAAGCATGTACACATATAAGTGAAGGGAACTTTTATTTTGGACAGTTTAGACTTTAAGACTTCCAGTTCCCAGAAATACATGGGAGAAATAGGTATAATTATCGGATACAAGAACAAGCAGGTCACTCTTTTTTATCTAACAAGATTCTAAAACAGGTATATACATGAGAACAAAAGGTCAAGCAACAAATTATCTGTTTACTCTTTCAAAATTGGTCTCTTCCAGTGCTCCATTCTCTGTAACAACGAAGAATTGGCCCAGCTGGGTCGTGTAGTTATGAACTGATGAGAGACAACTCGGCCCCGGGAGAGAATTCCACGAGTGAGGAATCAGTAAAGAGGATGCAAACTTTCTACCAATTGTGTAACTGAGCAGTAATGCTTTTTACCACAGGATGGTATTCAGTGTGCAAGTGCTTCCTAGCCTTCTTCGAACCAGGTTGCTCAAGCCACTCGTCATATAAAGTTTTCACAAGGGGATTATTGAAAGGATCAGCTACCAGGACCTATAAGTTATTACAGAATAATCAATTAAGAAAGACCTCAAAATTCAAATAACAGAAAATAGATGTCTATGAGCAGGCAACCTTGCACAGAACATAAAGCGGAGAGTTCTCATGGATTTTGCAGTACAACAATATAGTGATTAAAAATAGCTCAGTGAAACATTTAAGATAGTAAATCCATTACCTATATGATTCCTAATTCCATGAATTTTGTGATTACATGGTCCCTTGAACAAAACAGTTTGTAAGGTTCATATTGGATAACATTGTCTGTTTCCATGCTAATATGCACAGTAAATTGGGATGTGTAAACACTAATCAAAGATACCACCGTTACAGTCTTTGATAGAATGTAAAATTGAGATAGATACTCACATTTTCCATATAAACACCTGCTAATGCTTGAAGCAAATCTTTTGGAGATTGCCCTGGCTTTGGTTTAATTTGACCACCACCATTTAAGCAACCTGTTTCATCACAATAATTTTTAATTAAATAACAAAAGATGATCAGCACAATGAGCATGAGTTTTCAATATTCAGATATAACTTCTGATTAGGTAATGAAAAATGTGCAGCAGAGTAAGCATGCATTCAACATTCAGATGTAACCATAATACTATATTCAAAAATCACAAGAAGAATAGATAAATACCAGAAGGACATGCCATGACCTCAACAAAATGATAATCACATCTTTGCATTTTGACCTTCCTGACAATATTTTGCAAGTTCTGGAAGCCGTAACAGAGTGCAAATTTCAATACAGTTTTCCCGTCCACCTATATCATAGCACAAAATGTTCACCACATGAGATGCAGATCGCAAAAACAAAATAGTGCCTCTAAACAAATTCTTAATTCTATGCCAGTATCTCAATCATGTCCAATTAGATGCAAAACAGGTAAGCAAGCACACATACAAAGATGCAAAATGGGTAAAACAAGGACATATCAAGTCCATATTAGTTGTACAACTGCTTCACTCTTCCAAGAAGAACAGTGGAGGAAAGGATCATTTCAAACCCTATGAGTGCATCTCTAATTGATTATCCCAAGGGCACCACTAACAGTACCAAGCAAAATATTTAGTTTGATGAAAAAAAATTCATATATACCTAAAATCTGATTAGCGTCAAAAAAAAAATATAAACTTACTTCAAGAGTCACTTCTTGAAAGTCAGAATTTCTTATGGTTTTGAACTCCAAAGGACCACTGAGCTCTTTCCCAAATAGTGTTTTAGCAGCATATCTAAATGTTGTTTCTGCATAATCTCCAGAGCTTCCAGCAACCCCATAAAGACACTCTTCTTCATTGACATTGGTAAACCTGCTTATCACCCAAGAATAAAAAATTGTCAAACTGCACAAAAAGCATAGAATATTTCTTTTTAATCAGCAATGCAATGACATGCAAAAGGAGTTCATTTGAATATTCTGGCTCTTACATTTTATCAAGAGGAGACTCCTCCAAGGCTTTAAAATCCACTGCTTTCAGCTGCAAGAAGTTGGTCAATAATGTAATGAATTATACATTGCGATATTTAGAAGAGTTGAACAACTATAAGAGAGTGCTGAGTTGCAGGAGATGTAAGTCATGGCCTTAAAACTTACTTGTATCAAATCCAAAACTTCACCCGATGTCAACACTGAATCTACCTCCGTAATCCTAAGATCTTCTTTTTCATGAATTCCATCTTCAGATTCCACTTGAAAAACAAAGTCATCCCTAGCAGCCTCAAGTTTCTTATCATAGCACGGCATTACTGTTACATGATAAACCTCTTCTGGACTGAAATAAAATATTAACCAATCAAATGACTGAGCATGCAAAATGACAACAAAGTAATTCGAGATATAAATACAAATCTTTTGATAAATAATAGAAAAATCATTTCCATTCACTTCAAATTGCGTGTAAGATGAAAATTTACCGCATGAAAGTAAAAAAAGAAATAAGTATCTTTTTCTTTTAGAAGAAAAGAATAGAGGAAGTTTCATATAAGAATAAACCTGTTCCTGCCATCTATACGGAAGATGGAAATCAAGTTACATGTTAAACACAAAAGAACTACTAGGGAACTAAACCCTAACAGGAGCTTAGCAATAAAAATAGAAGAAAAGACATCTTTAAAAGGTTTTAAAAATTTCACTTCATTTCTAAGGTGCAAAATCTCACAGCCATATATGTAAAATACTACTGTCAAGTTCTCTTGTTCCTTGCTTTAAAATTCTTGAGATTACCTGAGACCCATTGTTTGGCACAGGTGGTTCTTAATGGTCGCTCCAATTGTTTGCTGAGGGCTCTTGACAGAAGAAATATATGGCAAAATGTAGGACCCAAGTTGCTTTTCAGCATAACATATCCAACCTGAAATTAGACAGAATAGAAGATGTTCTAGTTGATGGACGTCATGCATATATATCAATCATGACCTTGAAGGAACAAGTTAAAAACTATGATTATGTCACGTACCTGGACATGCTGAGGAAAGCATAGGTAGTGATACTTTAGATTTTCCATCATCGTGTGCTTCGCTTTGTCTATATCGGCTAATGAACTCGTTACAAGTTTCAATAAGTGCCAAGTCTCTACTGCAGCTGATATCAAATACTGCTTTCACTCCCAATGACTTCAAAAATGTTGTGAGTTTTTTAAACACCTAGAAATCAGACAGATGCTTTTTCTGTCAGAAATGTGTTCACACAGACACAGAGACAAATAATAATTGACTGGCTTTCTGGTAGCACATTTATTAAGTTAAACACAACAATTAATAATTCGTTATCTACAGACAGAATGTTTTTTTTGCATTCAACTTCAGTATCACCCTAGAAAAATGCTAAATTCTCTACGTCTAGCTTACTGTAGCCTCACTCAAGAAGAAGAACTGAAGCTAATAATAAAATCCAAATCGCAATGCGTTTTCTTTCATGTAGGACAAATCAACCAAATACCGCGTCTTTTTCTACGACTTCTTTTCTTTCAATTCATTTCTTTCATGTCTTCCATCAAATATTCAACGTATTAATGACATTATTCTTATTCAACTGATTAACAATTGAGATCGCTCCAATTTAGAATTTATTTCTAAACAGAATCATTTATGATATAAGTGGTAATGATCGATAATTACCAATTTGGTTTTTGCTAAGTGGGGCCTGGATACTTCATTTTATTGGTCCAACCAAGTCAATCATAAATCATTCTAATTAATAATATTAATCTGAACCCCCCCCCCCCCCCCTCTCCACCTTCCCTGGCGGCAAAAAAAAAAAGGATCTAATTCCACTTCAGTGCACTTCACGCTACAAAATATTGACAGAGTGTAACGACTCACCTCAAGTGGGGAAATACCAAAGTGAACGGCAAGGGAAGCTCTTGACTGTGTTGAAAGGGAGACAATAACAGCCTTCCCTTTATTGAGATTAGACAGAAATTCATCCAAACTTTGCTTCTCAAGCATAACTGTCTCTGCTGATGTTATGCATCCACTGTATTTTCACAAGGAATCATGATATAATATCCCCATTTCACATGGAAAATATGATTAATAAAGCTCACGGTAAATGAAGGGGACCTAATACAAACTTCCATTAGCTTTAAAATTTACAAATTCGGACTTTTATCAACCCAAATACATACATTGGAATCAGCACGAACAGATGAACGACAAAAAGACTTTGCACGAACAGATAGACATACATATGCATACAAAAATAGCTAGAAAAAAAAAGAACTTGTAACAATTATTCCTATTTGATTAATCAAAAGAACAAAAAGCTAAAACAAAGGTCATCTGTGTGCTAATACCTATTCTTATTTGGTTCGAATCAATACAAATTGTGGGACGACGGAAAGACCATGAATGCAAACACTACGAAACAAATGTGTCATACCCATAAAACAGATGCACACATGCTTATTTAATGAGAAGAAAGAATATTACCTGCACGCTAAGCAGTCCTTTAGCGAAATTTTTACAGCTTCTGTTTGTTGTTTGTTAGAAATCAACACCTTCACCAAAAAAAAAAAATCCCCCAACAAATATTTCAGTTAAAGAACTTGACATACACTTCATGATACAGTTCTTTTGTTTAGAAATTGGAATAGAACCCTGGTGATAAAGCCCATATGGAGGCATCAGTGCATATAACCGAATGGCTCTACCAATTCCATAACTCCGTTCATTTCCTCTACTCCTACAAAAAACTACTTATAGCAAATACTGCCCCAGATAAGGGAAAATGTTAATCCAACTGCTCCAAGAAGCTTAAATAACATAACATATTGTTTGAACAACGCAGAGACCCAATTTTCTCCCTGTTTCAAATTTAAAAAGATTGCTCTACACAGCAATAAATTCGGGTAGGGATAGGAGACAGTGTATATTAGCATGAAAATAACCTCAATTCTTTATGCTGTTTACTTATGAAGTAAAATATCGAACAAAGTGGAAGAATTTTGGAAAGAATAGTGCAGTGCGTTGCTAAAAACAAATATAATAATAGAGCGTGAGCCAAAACTACAAGTTTAGCAAAATTTCCAATCAGATTAACTTTTTAAAAAGTGAATCATATAATCTAAATAGAGTTTACTTGAGGAATAAAACAGTAATAGTAAACAAGCAATGAATCAAAAACTTGGAAGCAAAATGTCAAAATTGGAACAATAATTGGGGAAAAAAAGGGAAATTTAATCCGCTTACCTCTGGTTTGTCAGGCTTCCTGGTAGGACCTTTAATTCCTTTGAGAGAGACAACACAAGCTTGACTTGGTGCTATGAAATCGCTGAGATCTCCAATCCGCAGCGTCGGCGAGAACTTCTCCGACATCTCTCTGTTATCCAATCACTCAAACCTACACAACTAAATTAATAACAAAATCAAATTATCCAACAAAACCGGAAGGTAGGATTTGATTTCCCTTTTCTTTTTTTCTCCAGTTCCAGAAGAAAAACGAGATAGAAAGGGGGGGGAAGGAGTACTAGGTCAAAGGCAGTGGGTTTTACCAGAATCAGGGAGAGATGTCTGTATAAGTTTTATTTTCTACAGCCTTGTTTAAACTAAAAAATTTCGATCTGAGAATATTATCCGTCCGATTTGCATAATATTTCAGTCAAATCGTATAATTTTAAGATAGCATACGTGGACCACTAAGATTTGAGGTTTCATTGTAGAAACTCTAGATCTTTCCGTACATCGTGAAATTTAGAGGCGAAATGGCACGTGTCGACCACATGCCGGAACCGGGACCCGGCGGTGTGATGTTTGGGTCGGAGGGGTTGAACCGCCAACCAACCGCACGGTTCGGTATAAATGTCAAGAAAGGATCTTGACTTGTCGTTTTCGTAAAACTGCATGCTGTTTGTAAAGGAATTTTGGAATTCTTTTATTTATTAATTATAACTTTAATTAATTTATTTAGATTTAATTATTCTTTTACCTAAATGTGCATTTAATTATTATTTTTAATTTTTAATATTATTTAAAAATTAAACTTTAATATTTCTTTTACTATAATTTAGTTCCCAATTTTTATTTTTTTTTATTTTTAATAAAAATTAAATATTTTAAATTAATTTGTTGATAAAAATTAGTTTTTAATTATTTTTTAAAACATATAAACATATAATTTAACTATTTAAATTAAAAAATAAATAAAATTAAACAGTTTGAAATAAATAAAAACATAATAATCCAAATCTAACAAAAAAAGCAAAAACTAAAATTATAATAAATACTAAAACTTGAGACAAACATTTGACAAAACATAATTTTCATGATTAAACTCCACAAAACCCAGCCTTGGTTTATTGTCTGATTTGGGAGACAGTTTACAAAAGGCCACATAACATACTTCTTCTCTTCACCATCATCACCATTTTTATATATATCACCACATACCCCAAAACACAACAGGCAAGTTTCTATGCTCAGTTCAAGTGTTTTAAGTCTCCTGGGTTTACCACCTTGAACTGTTCTTGCTCTTGTTGCTGCCATACAGGCGGAACAGCCCGAAAGCAGACAGAGAAGAGACAGCAACCATACAGAGGCAGCCCAACAGTGCAGCTCCGATCGATTCCCCAACTTGGTTGCAGAACTTCCCATACATGTTGCAGATCTTCATCCATTGTAGTTCGGGTTGACCCAGTTTCCCGAATGCAGCCGATTGTGCAGCTGATGCCATTGCAGCTACTGCCGTGTATGCCATCAACTGCTCAAAACATATTTTCCAATTCGATACGTTAAAAAAAAAATTCATTAACTGAGTTGCGCGTACGCATTAATCATGATACAATCTCATAACAAAAATATACAGAAATGCACAATCCGACTCGAACCCAACTCTTACAGAATGAGGAAAATAGCAACAATCCAACCAAGAACCAAAAACATTGTGTTTATCTCGTTCCAGCAAGCTAATTCGAAAGAAATAAAAAAAATAACTTAGTGTTATGTTTGTTCCCCTAAAAATTCCAGTTTAAGGAAAGATACATAAGTATCATTTTCTTCAATTCCAAAGTGATATTTCAAGGGTGAACTTTCTTTCTCACTTAGCCAAATCAAGTGAAAGTAGTCCCTGAAAGTATGGGGAGGTGTCCCTATTCTTCACCCTCTCCCACCTAGCATATTTATTGGTGAAGGGGTTAGTTGTTCTGGGGTTGGACGCATTCAAGAAGAGAGATGGACTAGTCTTGTTCTCATGATGGATTGTGATTGTTGCAGGGAAAATAAAGAGATCCATTTTTGCAATCTATATTTAACACATGCTTTGATGGGCACTTTCTATTTCAAACGTAAGGCTTATATAATTTCGCATATAAAAATGAATCTTTTCAAGAAAATTCTTTAAGCCATCCAGCAGATTTTTATCACGAAACATGTGAAGCACAGTGATAACTCGATTATATATGTGACATAACAGCAACCTCCAACTGCCACATTGAATAGTATTCAATCATAAGTTATGGTTCAGAATTAAACATTATCATTCACCACCTTCACAAAGGGAAATCTTAATGTATGCAGAAGAAGAGCAACTTGGGGAAACCAGCTGTTAATTTCAACTTCCATATTAGTGGTGGATCCCCCTCAAAAATTAACCATTTTGCAATTAAAAGCTCAACGAACCCACAGGGTGAATTCATAAATTGGGACATTAAATATCACAAGCTACTTGCAGGTTGACTTGTATTCCAGCATTAATTTCACAACAACATTCTCGTATATAGCTGTTTTGTCATATAACTTTGTGGGTTTTGCATGCTTTCATTGATGTAATTACTTAAAAATTACAAGTTAGAGATACATAATTTTCACAAAAGGAAATAAAAGAAAACTGTTTAAAGGTTTTAACTTTGAATTTTGAACAAGATAGAACTTCGAGTTAGTGAAATGTTTTAACTTTTTCACCTAAAAGGGATCTAGTGAATTGGGAACAATGAATCGTCAACCTGCTAGGGACCAAGCAGAACTAGTTGAAGTATTCAAAATGGTGGTGGACCTACAAAATCATCCATCTTTTCCTAGGATTTAAATCCTAAACAAGCATGCAATCAATATGATTTGTCATATAATGTTTTGCATATTTTCGTTGATGTAATTACTTGAAAATTACAAGTTACTGATATATAATTTTCACTGAGAGAAAATAAGAAAAAGTATTTGAAGGTTTTAACTTTGAATTTTCAACAAGCTAGAACTTTGAGATAGTGAAATGTTTAACCTTTTCACCTAAAAGGAATCTAATGAACTGGGAACAGTGAATCATAAACCTCCTAGAGACCAAGCAGAATTAGTTGCAGTATTCAGAATGGTGGTGGACCTAAGATTTCATGCATGTTTTCCTAGGATTTCAATCCTAAACAAGCATGCAATCAATATGATTTGCCATACAATTTAGTTGATTTTGCATATTTTCATTGATTTAATTACTTGAAAATTACAGGTTAATGATATATAATTTTCACAGAGAGAAAAAAAAAAGGAGACTTTTTCAAGGTTCTAACTTGGAATTTTGAACAAGATAGAACTTTGAGAAAGTGAAATGTTAACTTTTTCCCCTAAAAGGAATCGAGTGAATTCGGAAGAGTGAATCATCAACTAGGGACCAAGCAGAATTAGTTGAAGTACTCAAAATGGTGGTGGACCTAAAATTTCGTGCATGTTTTCCTAGGATTTCAATCCTAAAAAAGCATGCAATCAATAATCAACCAAAACAAGCAAAGGAAAATACCTGGTCTGCTGAGAAAATTGCCCAAGCTAAGGGCTTGTTGAACAGGACAGTCCCTCTAACCATGCTCACAACACAACGCACCACCTGCAAAAAGGAGTAGGCTGCAACCATGCTGTTGGCTACCACCAGAAACCTGCATATTTAACACTCTCATATAGTTGGTTTTCTTACACAAGAACTTTCATCTGTCTGTATGTATATCTTTATGTATATGCATATATATATATATGCATGTGCGTGTGTGTGGATGTACGGGTGAATGGATATAAAAACCCTACACAAGAGCTTTCATGTCTGTGTATCTAGCTTTCTTTTCCATGGAGAAAATTTCTTTGACTTGGGTATCAGTACCCAGAAGAACAGCAGCAAGAACACTGAGACCACATATCAAACACCTTAAGATCAACTCAGCTAGTCTCACCCTCTTATCAATCACCTTCAAGTTACTCCCATGGTAGACTGGAACATTTCCGGGGCTAACACCAACACCCAAATAACTCATCTCTAATGTAAACCACAAAGAATAAGATGAGGGAGAAAATGGGGGGGGGGGGGGGGGGGAATCCTCTCTAACCCAGATTAAAAAGAAAAAGAAAAAGAAAAAGCTACTCAAGCCCACAACTATGCAAGCATCAGTCAAAAAGCTCCACTACTTAAATAGACATTGCAATAACTAATAACTCTGTTTTTAAAATAAAAAATTGAAAAGGAAATTCAATGTATTTAGTGATGGAGATTCGCTGCAAGGCTAGAGGAGTGCCAAGTGGTCAAGGGTGGAGACTTTGCAAAGAGATGACAAGAGGGTAACCTCACGTCTTCCCCTCATACAAATACATACAGTGGGGACAGTGTAAATGGACCTTGATCTTGCTTGGGTTCTGGTTCCAGCATTTAAGAACTGTGTAAATGTAAACAGAGAAATAGAGACACACGTTCTTTTTCTTCTTTCTTACTCATATTTTCTCTTTCTAGGAAAAAGGTAAGAGTTTCTTGTCCCAAGAAACTGAAAAAAGGAGTAAGATAAGATCAGAGAAAGAGTGTATCTTAAAATTTTCCCATTCAATGAAGGTAATGGAAGAAGTTACTCTACACCCTGTATCCATAATACCCCTTTAATTTGTCCTCCCATACAATTCAAGAAATCCAGCAAAAGTTGGATTTTGCCATCTACTATTTTTGCAATTCAGGACCCCTTTGAACAAAATTTTTGGATTTTAGACTCTAAGTACATTCATATTTTCTTTATATTAAAATTTATATATTTTAATAATTAAATAACATTTACACACCAATAATAAAGTAATTAACTTTTAACGAGTAAAACACTATAATTAATTAATCTCTCAATACATATACAAATGAAAGTATTAATCATCTTGATAAAAAAAAATATTTATAATTAATAAATCTCTCAATGGGGTGTAAGTAAATCCTCCACTAAGATGTGGACCATTGAGGTAGGTTATAGTGCTTGTATATATGTGTTCACATGTAATCATAGTCTTCAGTTTCTCTGTCTAAGTCCCTCACTTTAACCTACTTTTTCTGCGGGGAAGAAGGATCAGAAGACCAGACCAGGCAGACTTTTCCAAGTTTTCAATTGCAACCAGCCCAATTTGTAAAGGGTTTATTGCTTTCTACTTTCTACTTTCTACTTTCTACTTTCTACTTTCTACTTTCTACCTCTACCTAAAGGGTCACTTGCCCTTGGAGTTAAGGTCTATATGACCGACATGCATACCCTCTGGTCTTAAACACTGAAAGAGATAAACCAAAGGTTCTTCCCCACCACCTGCTTCCACTAATGTAACCAAACTGCTTAATTCTCATTTAATACCTTCTTTTTTGTTCTCTCCTTGCATAATTTTTATAATTAATTTACCTTCTAACATAAAAGATTATATATAGTTGGTGTCAGAAATTAATTGTATTTATTATATAATCCAAGATATTTGGTGTGAATTTATTCAATATTCTTTCTTTTTTATTATGTTGAATCGTACGTATTAATTTAACATAATTTGCAAGATCTTGTACGATTAGATATTGAAATATTAACCGTAATGTATTTTTATCTACGATCGACGGATTTTTTTTTTCGTATTACACTAACATGTGATTTAACATATTTAGTATCGATTTGTATTGTGTTATTGTCATGCTGGCCATACTCTTTTATCTTTAAACTTGTGAGCTATATATATATATATATATAATCATGAAAATTAACATTTTTGGTTTATATACATGCATATATATATATAGATATGTGTGTGTATGTGGCAATAAATTTGGAAATTAATTTCTGATATTCCTATCTTATATTTATGCATTGTCTACATGATCTTCATGCCAGAAGTTTAGATATTTGTTTGGCACTACTAACAAAAAGCTTAAGATTTATATGGCCTTTGAATTGACACTACTCTATATATATTTATACTATATTGTATTTTATAAGATACATATACAAAAATATATTTTATATGTATAATGCAAAGATGTGGAGTCTTAGCTAGAACATAAAATCATAGAATTTATTGAAGGATAATGGCACAATTCCATTGCAATCCATTTGTTGCCCAACTGCAATACAATAACAGCACACACACACATATATATATATATATATATTATATGCATACAGATACATAGATATGTATGTATGTATATATATATATATATATAAGAGACAAAAAAGAGGAATTGGGTTTTTGATAATAATACAAAATGGGCTGGACATGGAAGCTATTAAGTTGATGAGGAAGTTCTTGAAGAGCTACAAAATGGACTGTTGAATTCGAATCAGCAATGACCCTATAAATTTAATATTATAAATTCATTTTTTTATAATTTAATAACATAATTTAACCCGAAAAATAATTTTAAATTAACTTATCCGGACAAAAAAATAATTTCGTAACAGTTAAATTTTTTTAATTGAAATAGGTATAACTAGTTAAAAAAAACACAGCTTATACTGTACTCTCTTCAACCAAGTCTCGGTCTAAGTCCTCGATTTGTTTCAAGGGATAGCTTCGTATTTGCACGAACCATGACCTGTTATTTAATACCAAAAGAAAAAATTAAAAATATTTTTATAGTATATTTTTAAGATAATCAGTTCAATTTATTATATAAAAAAATATATATTAGATTATAATCTAAATTTAGATAGTTCTAACGAGAGTAATCCAATAATTATTAAATAATTTTTTACCTGTTAAATTAAAATTAGCGTACTCGAGTTTATATACAAAAAATAGAGTAAAAATACAATATAAGAACAAAATCGACTCTTTAATTTTATCTTAAATTCTAACCCAAAACCAAATAATTCAAGAATGAATTATTGAGATATATATATATATATATAGTGGGTGAGGTGAGTATGTTACTTGGATCAAGATCAGTGATCATAGCAGCTGAATTGAAGTAGCAAGTAGCTCCATTCTTCTTGAACTTTTGGTAGTAACTGTTGAAGGCATAAGAAGCATGATCTCTCACAGTGTTTGGCATAAAACAAGCTTTATTTGCTTGTAACTCTCTGCAATCTACACCTCCCCTCCCACAAGCCCAATCCAATGCCATCTGCAACTCATCATCTGGTGTTTGCTCATCAGCCATGCACCACTCTTTGAACTGCCCCTCTGAAATTCACCGTAAAACACGTGTCTCGAATTGAAATTTTAAACGAAAACTCATAAACAAATTCGATAAATTTATTAATATGTTGACAGAGAAGAAACGAAAAATTTACCCGACTTATGAGGATTAAACATAATAACGAAGAACACAAGTAGTAGAAGTTTGAACAAGGCGGACGACATTTGGGGACGGATGTTCTTGTCTAAATCTGTAAATAAAACTTGGAGGAATGTATAGTTGAGGTATATATCATTCAAAGTAAATTTGACAAGGAATTTTTTTGCTTTTAACAAAGCTGAGATTCCAATCTATTTATGTACCTAAAGTATGCTCTTCACTTTTTTTTTTTTACATCGTCGGATAAAAATTATAACGAGTTATACGTATCTCGACTAATCTACTCTCGGATGCTGTTAAACTCTGTTTGATTAATTGATTAGTGTATAAGAATCTGGTGAAATGTATAAAGATTTCTGATTAATGGGTAATGAAAGATTGAATTTGGTCATTAGCCAGAAAAAGTTTAAGAATGTTTTGCAGGGAAGAATCAAGATGAGACTGCCTGTGAAGCAAACTCAAAATCAACAAACTACTTTTTGGATTTACAACTTTTTCTTTATGAACTCATATAAATGTGTGTTCTTATTGGTATAATCAAAAGTTTATAAGTATTAAGTTTGATCATAGAAAAAATTATTCTTATTCAAATTATACGGAATAAAATATATCATGTATCGAGTAAAAAAATAGTAAAACGAAGAAGTTTTCGAATTACAAATTTTAATACAAATGGGTAAAATGTAATTTTATTTGAAGCACGAACAATTATATTATGAATTTCAAAAATCCATGCAAAGTTGACAGAATGAAAAGATTATCTTAAAATTTTGCAAAAGAAATTTAATAAGAAAATATCTTCAAAGTTTTTTTAGTGCAATTAAAGCTTTTATTTTTTTTTCTACTTAAATTAGGGATTTGATGGATTTCCCTAATTTAGGGATCTGATTTTAGTCAAATTGAATTTCTTTAGACTCAAGAATTCCATGAATCTCTTTTTACCTTTTGCTTTTTTTTAAAAAAAAAAATTTAAAGATAAATCACATGGTACTTTTAAATATTAATTATATATAAACAAAATTTTAAATATTATTTGTTTAAAGTTTAAAATATAAGCATAAAATTAATATCATAATATATAATAATTATCAATTTAAATTTTAAAAAGATTACAAATTTATAAATAAATTTCAGAAAAATAATTAATTTTCTCCAAAGATTGAATTCAATTTCAGCTGTGCCAAAAGTAGATTTACCATATTGAGTCCATGCATGGATTTGGATTAATCCTTTTGAATTTCAAACTTTTAGAAATCATGAACCTAAACCTTTGTTATTTTTGTATACATTCAAACTTTGTCTGAGTTGCTGCAGAAGAGGCCTTATCTGGAATCTAATTCCATTCAATCAATCATTACAACTGCATGAATCTTTAAACTTGATCCAAAATTTCACTCCTTTTCATCATTTTCCTTTCACCCAGAACCCATAAATATTTACCAGTTATAAATGGAATTTTTCATGATTCAACTACTGATTTCGCCATTAACAAAGTTCATCTTAGAACACTTGACCACCCTTTACTGATAATCGGCTAACTAGAACTAACACATGACGAACATCTTCATACAAACTTCACTCTTCTCTCATGGTATCATCACTAACACATTAACTCTTCCAATATTACAATATTACCGTTAACGAAGTAGTATATAAAGCTCCTTCTTTTTTTTTTTTTTTGGTTTACAGATGAAGAGAAGTGTCAACATCTTCATCAGGGTCAGACCCATCAAATCTATTCATGGTGAAGGCTGGTTTCTCTTTAGGCCAAAGACCCATCAGAAGTGGTGAGTCCACACTTTTGTCAAACCCTGAAACTTTGATCTGTGAGTCAAGAGAGAGAGATGGAGGCGGTGACCTCGGAGGAAGGAAGTGAAAGAACAACTGCGATGATGGCTCGTTGTAATGCATACCAGGTGTTTGTTGTTTTGTTTCGATGAGATTCTTTAGTAGCTCCCGCTCTTCTCTCATCTCCTTCACTCTCTGCAACTGTCTAAACCTCTCTTGCAGTAGAGCAATGGAGGATTGGATCATGATAGGATCACTGTTGTCCCTACCCATTTGAGGTGATATGTAGAGAGATGGTCTGGCACACTCTTTTTCAAGTAGTTGTAGTGATAGTAGTAGCAGTGTTTGTTATGGAAGTGTACTAAGATGGTGAAATGGGTGCGTAGATATATATATAGGGTGTTGGGGATGGTGCTTGAATTAATCAATGAAGATTTAGTGGTTCAAGGAAATTCCAAATGATTTAAAAAAAATAAAAGAAGGAATGAGAGAATCAGCAGATAAGTTGGGAAAGTCCATAGAGAAAATGTTGAGTGGCCAATCTAAGAGGAGTACTTTGGTGAAGTGTTTGTGAGGAGACAGGCAAAAGCATAGTTAAAAGAGAAAAGGGGTCTGAAGAAAAAGCCAAAAGAATGTTGAAAGTAGCACATGGAAGGGTATGTTTGGAGGAATAACAGGTTGGGTGATGCTCTGTCAGCTTCCTCCCAAAAACCCTTTTATCTTTCTACCCAATTTCTTTTTCTTCTTTTTCATTTTCTTCATGATGAACTCTTTTATTTGGTGTGCTTTGCATTGAGTCTTTAACATCAATTTTTCTTTCTTTTTTTTTTTCTCTCAAATCACAGGAGTTCGTCAAAGAAACTCGAATAACTACATTATGCAATAGAAATTAAAAATCACCTGAATTTATTAGAATTATTCATAACGAAAGATAAATTTTTTTCTTTCATAATCTTCCGAATTAAGAATTGATATATGAATAAGATCTGATTTTTTCTTTTTTGTGGAACAAATAACTTGTAAAAGTTTATCGTATTTGATCTATGAGCAGCATTTCGCCTTAGATATATTTGGTTAAATTTTTATTGAAGGTATTGAATTTTGCCATGTTTTACAAAAGCATAATTTCATATTGGAATTATACAAAAGTATGATTAATGATATAGATACCTTACATTTACCTTATAAGTACAAAACTATAAAGAAAAAAAATAATAATCATTAAAACTTTACGGTAAAAATAGAAAGTACATAAAATAGTGAAATAACTAAATTACCCATGCATTTTCAACTTGTTAATTTTGGAGAAAAACAAAGTCGAGATGAAAAGAAAGAGAATCCTTGCCCTAAATAGGGATGACAAATGAATACAGTGAGTTAGTGGATCTAAATCAATCAGTCAAGTTAGTTCATATTAATTTTTAGTTGAATTATGGGTAGGATTGAGTTAGTGTTTAGAAGTAAAAAATCTCATCTTAATTCAACCCGATTAGATATAATTTTTTTTATTTTTAATTAAATTGTGACCCCCTCCTCCCTTAAAAAAATCCAAAACAAATTAAGATTTTATATATTTAAGACGGGATTGAGTTTGAATTTTATGAAATTTACCATAAAACCAATGCGTTGTCATCCCTACTTCTAGACCTTCTTCTCAAAATCAAACTCCAAACCTCTTGAATCACAATCCTTTCTATCATAGCCATTCTTATCTCTCCCACTCGATTGTTGCAACCACTCGAGATTCCTCCCTCTTTGCTCTTCAACTCGTAACAAAATTTTGATTTTTTGCTTCGTCTTTGATTCTTTTACAATATTTCTTACACTTTTCGATGAACAATCTGAAATCGATCATGACACTTATCTTTAACTCCTTATTAATGGTCAAATTCGACGAAAACTGTATTCTTATATAAGTTTAATACGCAGTTATGTTTTTTGCAGAATAATACAAAACTAAATAAATAAGATATTTGTAATTATACCTTACTTATGCATGTTAAAACTACCATGAAAAATAAAACGAAGAATTTTATTAGGAATTAAAAAGAATTTTAAGAAAATAAAAGAAAAGTAGGTGACAAGGGCTAAATCAACATTTTTGGTTAGATGTGGAGTAGGGTGGAGTGTGTTTGCTTTTATGTTTTTGTTGAAAGAGAAAAAGGGAAAAGTAAACAGTTTTGTGGGGTGCAATTGAGAGAGGAAGAAGACAAGAGCTATAATAGGGAATAATCTTAGCAGACTCATAATGCCTTTGATTGAATAATAATGTATGACAAAGACACATATACATACAATACAACATTCTCTCTCTCTCTCTCTCTCTCTCTCTCTCTCTTTCTTTTCTCTGATCAAAAGTGTATGTGGGTTTTTTTTTTTGTCTTGGAGTTTTTGGAAGAGAATGGCATGCAGATATCAAAGCTGCAAGATGCTACAAGTTTTTGGATTGGATGCTTCTCTTCTTTTATATAATATATGTATGTATATATGTATGCATCTCACTCTTTAATTATTTATTATGGATTTGGAACTTCGAAGTTTTGAATGGAAAGAGAAAGAGATTTAGAAGAAAGTTGATGGTGGGTTTTTTTTGGACAAAACGTGCATTTCATCTCTCTATCACACATTTTTGGCCATTTGATCCATTAGATAATTATTAAATAATCTTTTGAATCATCACAACATCTTATGCAAATTAACCAACTTGATTCTATCACCACCTTGTCATATATATATACATACATACATACATTCATTCATACATATATGTGTGTGTGTGTATAGATTGAAATATAAACTTAAAAAAGAATCACATTTGAAGTTTGAGGCAACATGGATAAAGGGCATCACTTATTTTCTTATTTGAATCCATTTTGTCGGGTTATATCAGCTTTTGTTTTTCTTTAATTGTGGTTTTCAGTTTGCTCCCAAGACATGCTGCTGGAATTTAGCAAGATTATTGAACCCAGATTGGATATATATATCTATATATATACACATATACACACACATATATTTGATTCCAATTACTTGAAGATTCCTAATAGATATATGTGTGTGTGTGTGTGTGTGTGTGTACATATATATATATATATGCCCATTGCTTCAATTATAATAACCCTTTATGGTTGGATACCTTTGGTCAACTCATTACAAGTTTCTCATAGCATTCTGACAAGAAATTGTTGTCTCAAATCTGTGAAATGAAATTATGATTGCCAAATTTAAATTTTTTATAAATAGATAATACTTTATTAGCATTTCAAAATGAAATTTTTATATTTTTATTTAAAATTATTAATTTCGCATATATTTTTTTTTTCTTTATTAGTTGTAAAATTAGTGCTTTGACTTTCTTTTCTTATTTTATAACAAATTTTATTAATTAAATAAAAAAAACAATTTCGTAATAATTGTTTTTGAAACATGCGGCGCTCTCCTATAAGTAAGTATAAGCGATTTAGGAAATTCTTTTTGTGATTTTGTAAAACGACATCGTTCCGTGAAGGTTTGGGATTATTTGTCTGGGCAACGCGAAAAAACATCTCTCGTTGGTTTGAGCCAGAGAGGTTGTCGGACTGATAAATATTGTCTTCAACTTAACAGCAAATCAGAGTGGCGCAGCGGAAGCGTGGTGGGCCCATAACCCACAGGTCCCAGGATCGAAACCTGGCTCTGATAAAAAATTTGATTTTTTATCTTGCCTGACTCGACGACGGTTTTGGTATTGTAAACACGTCAACTTTTGTAGCACAAATCAGAGTGGCGCAGCGGAAGCGTGGTGGGCCCATAACCCACAGGTCCCAGGATCGAAACCTGGCTCTGATAAAAAATTTGATTTTTTTATCCTGCTTGAAACGATGGGATATTGAGATTTTAAACTTAACAAAACATATCAGAGTGGCGCAACGGAAGCGTTGTGAGCCCTTAAGCCATAGGTCCCGGGATCGAAACTTGGCTCTGATAAATGTTTTGATTTTTTTATCTTGCCGGAAACGACGACGCTTTGGGTATTATCGACACGGCAACTTTTGTAGCATAAATCAGAGTGGCGCAGCGGAAGCGTGGTGGGCCCATAACCCACAGGTCCCAGGATCGAAACCTGGCTCTGATAAACGTTCTTTTTATCATTCGCACGCATCACTATTAGTAGTGGAAAATGGGTGTCATCATCCCTTCGTCTCCATTACTCCATCATTATGTATATATAAAATATATATCTCACAAAAATATTTTCTTCCATTAATATGTACTCCTAATAATGTAGATTGAAAATTTTTCTCGAAATCTATGGTGTAGAAAGACAAAATTTGAATTTTAGATTTTGAATAAAATTATCAGTCGATAATAACCAGAATCATGGTGAAATTCCTAACTAAAACTAATGCTAATTTCTTTTCAATTCAAGGAACACGGTGATTTTTTTCATGATTAAAAATTTTTCGGTAGATCTGTAAAGTATAAAAACATAAATTCTGAACTTCAGGTTATGAAGACAAAATTATCAGGTGAAAGAAACTAAAAAAATTAGTGGAATTCCTCATGTAAGGGAATTGTGGCGGAACTTATATTTTTGTTATTCAAGGAAACAATGGTTTTGTATATGGTTTAGTCATGATTTTAGAATCAAATCTACCAAGTTCAATTTTTAATCCTTTTTTTTTTTTACCACTTCTAGAAGGCTTTATTTTTTATATAATACAATGAAAAGAACTTAGAGATACTATATCGATAGTAGAAATTAGTAATAAGCTAGGATGAGAGTGTTCTAGAGCTTCCGTTGGTGCATTTAGGCTCAAGTCCAGAAGTTGGTTCTCTCAAAACTGGTGGTTTGATTCTGTATATGCTTTTCATAGTGGAATCAATTTTTCATGAAAGTAGTCCAATGAATTAGGAGATAGATTCCCACTCTATTGCATTCTTCAGTCTTGCATTATCAAAAAAGAGATGAAAAATTTTCATAGTTCCCATTGACTTTCTTATTGAGTAGAGCAAGATAAATTGTCTGATAAGTTGCCATGGTGATGAATAAAGTTCATTCACTCTCACTTGTGAGTTACACATGTCACTTAGAGACTCTGTTAATAGAGAAAATCAGCTGCAATTACCATAAGCTAAGTTGTTTTAAATCAGTAGATTGATGTAATTGGATAGTACCCTCGAGATATATTTGTAATGGTGGTTAGTGAAAATCCTCCATCAATCATGATTAAATTCAAGTTGGATGTACTTTTGAATCTTATCCTGAATACTTCTTCCTCACCTCAAAATGTCAATTAGGATTAGCTTCATCTCCATAATGTCAAATGGACTAGCTTCTAAGCAAAAGTTATGATCTTAGATTTCGAGATTGCTTATCCTTAATAACTTCCTTAAAACTACTTTTATTTGAGAATCCATTTTAATTATTGTCCCCTTGTTGTAATAGTAGAATGAAGATATGGCTAATATCTTCTCCACGTGCCCTTTACGATGGGAAAAACATACGGTTTTCCTAACATATGTTCGTTTTCAACAACACTCGAACTTTCTTCTTTATTGTACCTCAATTTTTTAGACTCAACATAGGTAAAATGTTGCTCAAATGTATTTATTTTCTCATTAAACAATAGAGTATCTAATCTCATTTGTTCCCTTAACTTTCATCTCTCAGTATCATTATCGGTCTAGTAGAATACTTTTGTTATTAAGTAGCACTAAATTTATTTATTTATTTTTTAAAAAAAGTTGAATTTAGGTCATGTTTCACTCTATTTTGTGCTTAGACTCATAAAAATTACAAATATATAACAATTACTGTTAGTCACCTTACTATCATAAATAGGTCTATAATTGTTATATAAATTATTGATGTTGTTATTAATTTAATTATTAATATTCGAGATCTAATGATATTTTCTCCGAGTCGTGTGTTGAAGTTCTCTCCGTTCAAAATTATTAAGTTTTAAGCAATTAATTTTATCTTTTTTAAAAAAAAAATCAATCCATACAATTGAAAATTTGAAAATCGAATCTAAAATTTAATAAATAAATTATAATTAAAAACATTTTTACAATATTAATTAAAATAAATAAATATTTATATAATAAATATTTATTTTTACGAATAAATTATGAGATTAATTAAAATTCCGTAATTAAATTAAATATTTGCTCTAATAATAATAATAACGAATTCAAACGGGCTCAAAGCCTAAAACTTTTAGCCGTGGGCTTAGTTTATTTTTGATCTGGAGAATTTCTCAACCTCTCTTCCTTCTCATCTCGAGTCAGGATTCACAGAGGTTTGAGAGAGTTTAGGTGGCTACCCACTTCTCCGGCAACTCCAAGAAGAAGAAGAAGAAGAAGAAGGGAATTCAGCAGAGCGAGAGTACTGACAGTGTGACGTCGAGATGAACACAGACATTACTGCATCGGAGAAACCACAGTACCCGGTTGTAGATCGAAACCCTCCCTTCACCAAAGTGGTCGGCAACTTTGACACCCTCGACTACCTCCGATTCGTCACCATCACCGGCGTTTCCGTCACCGTCGGTTACCTCTCCGGTATACTTATATTTCCTTCCTTCTCTCTCTCTCTCGCACTCTCTCACTCTTTGTATCTATATCTATACATGCTTATTCAGATTCATTTCGAGCTGAAGCTTTCCATTTCCTATCCCATTTTAGGGATAAAGCCAGGGCTAAAAGGACCGTCAATGGTGACGGGAGGATTGATCGGGCTAATGGGAGGGTTCATGTATGCTTATCAGAACTCGGCGGGTCGACTCATGGGCTTTTTCCCCAATGATGGCGAGGTCGCTCGGTACCAGAAACGCGGGTTTTGATTTCTCTGATTAATTTAGGTCATCCATTTGTCATTTCCCTATTTTGATTCTAAAAAATTCACGCCCTTAATTATGATTTTGTGCAATAATCAGGGTTGAATTACTGTCTTTACACCGCTTGTGGGATGCGAATGTTTGATAAAATTTGTTTAGTTTTTTTCGTTTAAGTGCAGTTCTTTGGATCTAAATTTGATTGCTTGCTTACCTTGTTGCCATGAAATTTTTGTTAGAGTTTGTTCCGAGCTGATTTAATGCTTGATATGATTATGAAACCCATTAGGAATTTTTTGTAGGGCACAATCACAAAGCAAGAAATGTAATTAAGCAGTCAGTCCACCATGGATTTCATGCTGCGTTTTTGTTTTAAATTTGTGCTTTTGTGTGCTTTAGCTTAAAAGTCTTGTAAAGAACTGTAGCTGGTGAGGACTTAATAGATGTGAGTTGCTGTCATTAGAAAGATCAGACATCAAAGTTTTCCACAGTTTGGTTTGTAAGAGGGTGGCAGTGATTGTGTACCTGATTTCGGTTATTATATGGAACATTATGTTTCTTCTATAGCCAAATATATGAAGTTTTTAGGGGAATGCTCCATGTTTAAGTGATGTTATAATGAATAAAGCACTAATTCATGGTAGCTAACTGCAGGTTTGGAGCTTAGGGGTTCTTGATGTTTGAATCAGCAACTAGCTCCATCTCATTGCCACTAGATTTTAGTTTCGGGATGTTGTGAACTAAAAGGGTCTATACTTCATGTTTATATATTAGATGCAGTAGAGATATCTGTTTTAGAGCATTCGAATTGAGTCAATCAAAATCCCATATAGAGGGTCCGGCCACCTGAACTTGGCTTCTTTGACTTACAATAATTCTGCCTAGCTAATTTGTAAATTTAAGTCAGTGGTGGGAACAGAAACAGATATACACGAATCGTCTTATTTGCTGATGCTACATCTTGACATGATTGATTAGAATGTTGAAAATTAGAATGAATTTTTTGTATGACAATGATAATGCTATTTTTTGGATGGCAAGAGATTACTTAAATTGTTTTGATGGTAATAATTTATGCAGTCTGCAGATGCTTGTTTTCTTGATGGGGAAGACTTGTTATTAGAAAGTTAAGGTCTTTTTTTTTTTGTTGAGTCAGGACAATAATGAGAAAAGATAAAGCGAGGTAGATTTGGAACAAAGTTGGTATTTGGTTTTGTTTGGGTTTCGACATATCATGCAGTCGACGTCCCTATTTTAACAATGTCTGCGTTACTCTTTGTTCACCAGTAAAAATAACTGAAAAAACACAGCAGTTTGGAGACTAATAGAGTTTATGTATTCTGTTACTCCATCATGTACTTTAGGAATTATATTTGCACGAAATTTGTAGTATAAACACTCACTCATCTATAGATGTATATATGTCATCGCACTGAGTGAAATCTAATTAGAATACTTGACACAATAATGTTTACATGGTATCGGGGCTAATTCACATCATCATTTGTTTCAATCTTATGATTTCCTGTTTGGTTTTGTTCATCTGTTTGGTGCTGATTTTTTGGACAAACTATAGTTTTTTACTCTCTCTTATAGTTTGGTGTTTTGTAGTTTAAACTTGTAGTTTTGTTTTTCTTTTGCTTTTTTCTTCTTTTCCTTTTCAGCTGTATCTTGTGTAGCTGTAGCTTACCAAAAACACTAGTTAAAGATGAAGATGATTTCTTCTAACCATCATATAACATTCTCTCCTAAATTTTTAGGACACAACCTAAATAAGTTTCTTTCCTATTTAAAATTGTTCAGATTGGCTCTTGTGCCTAATATGGTGCAAATTTTTCGAATGCAGCTGTTTTTAAGTTTTAATGACCATTAGTTTACGCACGCGGGGCTAGTGACACAGCGCATTTTGCTTACACGGCACTGACATGGCATATCCATATGTCTTGTAAGCAAAAGAGGTTACATCACTTGTCGGGCATGCATAAACTAACAGTCGTTATGAATTACAAATAGTTGTCGCGGTTTTTTAACCGCTCGGGTAGGGGTCTATTTAAACCCAATCAAAAAGTTTTCAACTAAACTGAATGCAGATATTGATCTGAACAGTTTTAAAAAGTAAGACACTTTTAAGGCTTAATGTTGAAGTCTTAATGTATTGGAGGATAGAGAGTTTGATTCTTGGTGCAGTTACAATAAAGATTATAGCAACAACACAGTGATATAATGTATTTGAGGGTTTGAGATCCAAATAGAAGTCCAGAAGCACCAACATGTGATATAATCTATTTGAAAGTTACAGAGTTTAAATTTTATCGTATTATCAATTATATATGTATATATATATGTGTGTGTGTGTATTTTTCTTATTTAATTTAATAAATCAGTAGCCTAGCTTCTGAGGTGCCTCATGATATAGTAATTATATATATTGGTATTAATTATTTTTTTTCAAATTAAAAAAATCAAACCATATTTTAAAAATTATTGAAGTAATTATTTAATCAATCAATCAAGTAATTAATTAATTAATTAATTGTAATTTGATATTAAAAGTATTCAACTGTTGGAGTCAGCAATGATTCAACAATCACTATTCATTATTCAAAGTTCAAACACTCAATTTTTTTGGGAATAAAAAATAAAAAAAAAAAGATAGTGACGTCATCATCCCACCATTAGAAGATCTTTTTTTTTACCACTTTTTCTTTTTCTTTTTTCTTTTTGCTTTTTTAAAAAAAAAATACTTTTTCCATATTTATTTATTTATTTATTTATTGGGCAGAAAGTAGAGTTTAATACCATACAAGTCCATAGATTTCCTTTTTATTATTATAAATATATTTACATTTATGTTAATAAATAAAGTTAATATATATTAATAAGTGTATTTTTATTTTTTATTACTATAAATATAATTATACTTATATTAATATAATAATATAATTTGTTAAACTCAACACAATCTTTTTAAAAAAATAAAATAAAATAAAATCCGCTTTTAGTTTAAAACATGTACAAATATTGTATTTTTTATAAAAACGATTCGAATTCTAATTTAATAAAATATGTTGTTAATATATTCTAATATAATTTCTAATACATAATTTTTTTTATTGAAATATATAAATATATAATTATACCATAAAACTATATAAATACAAGTAGATTGTTAGGAATTATATCATTAAAAATTTACGAAATACTTTATCTATTAAATCAAACGAATACTCAAAATAATACATCGTTACGATTAATTTTAATCATATAATAAAATTTTGAGAATTTTTATTTGTAAATTTATGGTAAACTTTTTGAAAATAATGAAAAGAAAATTCTTAAAGTATTTAATAAGATGACGTTCTAAACTCTTGCCAATTTTAGTAGATACATACAATTCATGAATTCGGCATAAGAAAGACAAAGCTTCAAGACTTGAAAAAAGGATTAGTAAAAAATATAATTTAATTAATTAAACATTAAAAATACACTAATTATAATTAATTAATTAATTAATTAATTTTTAAAATCTAATCTTTTTCTTTTGGTCACATGACGCGGTAGACGAGTCACGTGGGCCCCCCCCCCCTACTGACGCCACTCTTTAATCTCATCCGTGGTCGGTGTGATAATGACTATTGGATTCTTGATTATTATTATTATTATTATTATTATTATTATTCAAATTACGATTTTACCCCTTGTAACATACACGTATATATATATATAATTTTATACATATATACTTATTATAATATAAGATTATATAAGGATAACACATGAAAATACACAATTCAGTCAAAAATTTGCTGCAACCCATCTTGGTTTTAATGAGAATCTATCAAATCATCTATGGCTTTATTCTATAAGAAGTTGCCACCATTACTAGGTTCTTCATTAATCATTTAAACCTTATTGTATATCTTTTAATTATTCATGTTTCAATTATATAATATATTGTAACGGTCCCGGAAATATTAAAATGAAATGAGTATTTAAATATACCAAATGCGGAAGCGATATCAAAATTTCAGTTAACATCCCTTACACGAAAAACAAAAAACGTACTTAAAATATAAAAGATTAAACTAATTAAGAGAGAAACTCGAAAATAAAACTATGAGTATGACTACAGAGTCTCTAGGCATCCCCTTCGTCGTCCTCCTGCGGAACGGGCTCGGGAACTATGTCTTCCTGATCTGAAATAGTTAAATAAGGAGTGAGCTACACTAGTCCAGTAAGAACATCACGATATCTCACCGTCACGGAGGTAAAGGTGGGTAGAAAATACAAAAAGACCAATGGAGCATAATTTACAACAAATCCTTTTATCAATAATAAAACATTTTCCATCCACTTACCTCGGTGGAATTTATGAAAACAATATAAGAAAACAATAACATTATCATAATCATGGAATAATATAAACTGTAAAACATAACACCTATCACGCCTCTTGTAATTCAATCATTGTACAACATATCTTTTTCTCATTTACCAGCCTACTAGTATCCGTGGGGGTCCATAGGGGTTCCGCTACCCGTTAACCTTTAACATCCATAATCAGTTTCCAGGGCCGTCCCCGTACCCCGTCCGGTATGATGGTGAAACGGGCCGTCCCCATACCTCGTCCGGTATGGGCGCCAAAACCATAAACCTCAATACCCCGTCCGGTATGAGGGTGAAACGGGCCGTCCCCATACCCCGTCCGGTATGGGCGCCAAAACCATAAGATCTCCATACCCCGTCCGGCATGTGAGACCACAATCCCGGTAGGGTTCCCTACGGACCCGGTCCGTCCACCATCTCCCAGGATATCTAGTCAGGCTGACCCCCATAATACAATTATCAGTCTACACAATCTTTCTTTTTCCTTTTCCTCAGTCAGCATCATCAATCCACATTTAAACAAGCAAATCGTAATTCATGCCAAACAGACAACATACAGTATCAGTTTTTCAGTCATTCAACCCATGATTAATAAAAACGTAGTATATGCACACAAATCTGTAAAATGAACACATCAAACCTCATTTTGCATTTAAAGCTGTAAACAGGCCAAATAACAGTAAATCACCAATCACACTAGACTCGGGCTCCATTAGCCACCTTAAGCAATTTCACACATTCGTTAATTTAAGAAATACCGTTTTATCATTTTGAACTTTAATACCGTGATAGGAAATAGGGTGAGGGGTCCTTACTCGTTTCGGGGTCCGAACACGGCTTCACAGTGCGCTTGCAGGCTGTCCCTAATTTTCTCTGAATTTCCTCGGGGAACTGAAACGCACTACTGGTACCTGCACGTGTTCCAAAAAAAACCCAAATTAGGCCCAGGGCCTCAATCGGCCCAAATTGCAACTCCGGCACGGCGGCTCCGCCGTGCTCCGGCGACGGCGACGGCGCCGCCGCTGGCGGCGGCGAGTCGCCTCGGGTTGGCTATTTTCGGCCGAATTCGGCCACACTCGCATCAGTCCCTGTGAGAAAACAACCCTAGGGCCCTCGGGGGGCAAAAAAATCACGGAAAAACGGAGCTTACCGGCGGCGGCGCTCTCGGGTGCGGCGGCTCTCCGGCGAAGTTTGTGTTTTGGTGATTCGGCTCCGGTCAACCTGTAGAGAAAAGAATGGTGATCACGGTGATATAAAAATTGCATCAAACGGAGGCCGGGAAGGGCCTCATCGGAGGCAAAAACCGAGAGGGGGCGCGGCGGCGCCGCTGGTCTTCGGCCGCGTATTCCGGCCGTTTGGCCGGAATTTCAGCTTTGATTTGGCCACAGGAGGAATCAGCGTGGAAAAACGAGTCGGGGGTATGAAATTTACCTCTATCGGCGGTCGGAAATTTCCCCGGTGAGGCGGCGGGTGGCGGCGGTCGGCCTCTGGTTCGTCGTCTCCGGCGAGCGGCAGGCGGCTAGGGTTTGTGGTCTGGTGTGGGGGTTCTATTTATAACCCCTTGCCTTTTGATCTCAGCCGTCCATTTCGTTTTAATCTGGGCCGTTCGTTTTTTTGATTGAATCTGGGCCGTCCATGCGATTGAATCTGGGCCGTCCGATCGCGCGATTGATCTGGGCCGTCGGATTTCACCCACGCGGATCGCCAACGTGGCTACCTTTCGGAGTGACGTGGTCTTGCCACGTGGCAGGTCCCGGTTGGCCGGGATTGCTGACCGGGCCTGCTGACGTAGCTGCTGACGTGACTTTTTTTTTTTTTTTTTCCTCCTCCTTTCCGGGTGCTACATATATATCTCAAATTGTATGTTTATTTCTATCTTTTCATCATTAATTCATGATTATCCATACTAATTTAAACAATTAAAAATTTAATTATATTTCATATTATTACGATAACTGATAAACTTTTAAAACATTTTTTAACATAAAAGATATTTTTTTATGGTTAAATTTTTTTAATTAGAAATTAAAAAAAAAAATTTAAATTTATCTATTTTAGTGAGGGTTTTTACTAATTTTATATAATTTAAGTTTATTTATATTTAATTTTTACTTAAATTAATTCATAATATATTTATAAAACGATAAATTTTATATTTTTAATAAAATTTAATATCATAACATTTAAAATAAATACAAGAGTTTTAATTTATATTTATGGATTATTTTTTATATAATAATTATTTATTAAGAAGTATAAGTTTTTAGTGGTCTAAACTAAATGAGATAGATAAGAACATAGCTTTTGATTTTCAACCATTATAATTAGAAGTTACTAGGTGGGAAATTTGAAGATAAGAAGAATAGGACACATGGTATACATACATATCTATGTATGTATATATCTATACTTTATATATATATTAATATATATATATATACTTATTTAAGAGATTAATTTGTTTATATATAAAAATCACAAAAGGAAAAACCCAAGATTCAACTTTTCCCATAAGTTGCATTATTAACATCATTGTCAAATTATCTCCCACTATCACACTCACACACATAAATTAAATGCTATATACCATTAATATCATATTTTTATTTTGAAAATTAATAAAAATAGCATTATATTCATTAAAAATATAATTCAAAATAAAATTTTCAAAAATATTTTTGACTTTTTTAATTTTAACCTTATCAAAAAAACAAATTATGATTTTACATAAAAATAATTGACAAAAAAGTAAAAAGTAAAAATCCAAAAAAAAAAAAAGGCAAAATATTTTATATAATTGAGTTTTTTATTTCTGTAATTTTTATAAAATATTTAAAATAAATTAATTATAATTTTTCATTAATTAATATAGGAATATATATATATATATTTAAGTAAATTACAAAAAGCCAGATAAAATAAGCCAAGGTGTGATTCATGCACCATTAAGAGACAGCTGAGTCCCACAGCAGACTTGTGTTGGCTACATCTGCTCGGACAGGACAACGCTGGAGAACCCAATGTCCCGGGCCCATTGTTTGGGGAATCTTGACGTGTCGCATCACGATTGGTTGACTCCGACCTCCAATGGTGACGCGTACTGGAGATAATTAAGGCGGCTCATTTTATGAGTCTGGGCCCGCACGCATTGTATCCTTGTCCCGCGGAAGTAAATCGGAAGGCGGTGAATATCCACGTCATCATTAATTAATATTTAAATTATAAATAAAACTAATTCTAGAATAAAATTTCATTGCTTCTAGGAATGTTATATGTGGGAGAGGAGCCGTCAGGCTTCCTGGCAGAAGCTGAGTTGGACAAAAATACCCTCGGGATTGTGTTTATTTACAGAAATGCCACTACACCAACCCATTGGATGCCGTTATGGCTGCCGTTACCGCGTCGCTCCGACGCCCATAGTTTTCTTTATGCCAATTAACGGAAAAACTGTTTTCTTTTTTTTTAAAAAATTTTATTATTTTTTTATAACATAATAATTAATTTTACTCGTAAATTTAAATTTTCTCATAAATGTAAAATTTATTATTTTATAAATATATTATAAATTAATGATGAAAATTATGTAATTCTTAAATTAACAGATAATTTAGTTTATTAATATATTATTTAAAATACGGTAATCAAATTTTTATAAATTTATTATATTTTTAGATAAAATAAATATTATATTTAGTTATCCACAATAATAAGTATTAATTAAATTTAGTAATAATTAAATTATATTTAAAATTTATTATATAATTTATTTGGTTTTAATTTTTTATGTTGCAATTATTACAAAGCAAATGATGACATGATTTAAAATATAATAATAATACCACGTGAATGCGTATTTATTAGGAAAATATTGTTTTTATTTGTTGAGTTACTCTCGCGGAGTATAATATAATAAAAGTATATATTTTAATATATAAATAAGTCAAGTCAAGTTGACTCACCCCTAAATAATGTTGACTAAGCTCAAGTCCAAGAGTTAATTAATTTACTTGTTATTTTCTTTGGCTTATTAAATTCAAATGGAAAATAAGAGCCTTATATTGTTTGTATTGAATTTTTTTTTTTTTAATGAATTGACTTAAATTTTGATAATTTCATATTGAATTGTCTTTCTTTTTTACATATTGAAAGAAAGAAATTATATAAATAAAAAAAGATATACACACACACACACACACACACACACCAGAAGGAAATGTTTTCCACAACTTTTCGGAAATTACGCAATTAAATGAACTCTACAAAAATGATCATTTTAATTTTTTTTTGAGTCTGAATTGACTTTTTTTTCTAAAAATACTGAGATGTTTTTTAAAATCATCGTTAAAATATAAATATATTAAATAGTTGAAAGTTCTGAAACATTAAAGGTGTCAAGACCATATGAACTACACGAATTATTATACTATTCTTATTAGTACGTAATAAAAAAATAGTGCAGTTATAGCGACTAAAAGTTTTTTCTAAGTCAAGGTTTATTTTAAAATAGTTTAATCGAACTAACATTGTATTTATTCTTAAATGTGATAGTGCACGATATGTTAAACAATTTCAATCAATATCTCTTTGTAATATTTCTCACAAGATTATTTCAAAAAATTTGTCTTTGATACTAGGGTTTATTATGCAAGAGATCATCTCTTCCTATTAAACTATCTTTCTTAAAGGAAGAAGTGTACGTGAGAATATCATTATTGCTTATGGAAACCTACCATGTTATGTGAAAGCAAAAAAGAAAGCAAATCTGGTTGGCTATTAAATGTGATGTAGAAGAAGCTTTTGATAAAATTGAAGGGAATTTTCTGTTTCAAATCTTGAAGAACATGAGTTTTACACCTATAAGTACTTTAATTTATTCATTAATGTATTTGTATAATATCTTATCAATTATTGGTAAATGGTGTATTTATTAATGAGCCTAAATAAGAAAGAGGCGGTAGAAAAAGGGATCCCTATACTTCAAAGTTTTATCCAGATTAATTGATGCACCTGTTACTCAAGGGACTCTTAAAGGCATCAAACTCTCTACTAGACCCTACTTAACATAATCTATTATTTGTAAATGATCTCTTTTGATAAAATTGAAACGTTTATGGTTTGGCTTATTGTTAATGGATATGAATTTATGGTACATTCTATGTTACTGATTGTTTATGAAGTTATGATCTGTATGGTATTATTGTATCTATAGATTATTTTCATAAATTCCACTACGGTAAGTGAACGATAAATGATTTTATGATTGATAAACGAATTTGCTAAATTTAGTGCTCCATTAGTTGTTTTGATTTTATATTAACATTTACTTCTGTGCCGGTGATATAATGTGATATCCTTACTAGTGTAATTCATCCTTTATTTAACCATTTCAGATCAAGAGAACCTGATTTCAAAGTTCGATCCGCAAAAAAATTGCGAGTAGATGCTAGATACTTTCTATTTTCTATTATTTTTCTTATTTCTCGTGTTTCTTTCAGAGAATTCATTCCGTAATGTTGTTTAGTACTTTTAAGTTATTGTGTAAGAAATGTAAACCTTAACATTTTATTTCGCTTCCGCACTTAAATTATTATATATTTCCTTTTGGATTTCCGAAATCGTTACAACTTGCATGTTATGTGAGAGCAAAAAGGAAAGCAAATCTGGCTGGCTATTAAATGTGATGTAGAGGAAGCTTTTGAAAAACATTGAATGGAATTTTCTCTTTCAAATCTTGAAGAACATGGGTTTTACATCTATAAGTACTTTAATTTATTCATTAATGCATTTCTATAATATCTTATCAATTATTGTTAAATGGTGCATCTATTAACGGGCCTAAATAAGAAAGAGGTCGTAGATAAGGGGATCCCTTATCCCCCTTAATTTATTTATCTTATACTCTGAAATTTTGTTCAAATTAACTGATGACTCAGTTACTCAATAGACTCTTAAAGGCATCAAACTCTCTACTAGACCCTACTTAACATAATATATTATTTATAAATAATCTTTTTATATTTAGAGAAGAAACTAAACATGAAATTTAAACACTAATAGATTTTTTAGATACATACTCTACTTTGTTAAATTGAAAGTTCAATACCCATAAATCTTCTATCTCTAATGTCTTATCTCATTTGGAAATGATAAGATTAACTCACAGCCATAATTTTTACCAAAAATCAATGTTCATCATTTACACTTGACTTATGAGTTGAATCGATCTAATAGGTTAGCCACTGCAACACTTCTCTCTCATCAAGAAACACTGAGATGATAACAACATATTAAAATAGACGTAACATTTTGTATTTTGTCAATTCCAACGTGATATGACAATTAAGAACGATCAAGTTACCTTAGTCGGTGACTATAATATCAATGAATTTCTATTAAACAGTTTTTCACCATATATCCGCTAACTACCAAAAATGAAGACATCCTCATCTCTCTGAGAATGCCACGTACCCTAAGCTTTATTAAAATAGAAGTGATGAATGATTCATGATCAGTTGTATGTTCGTTTATCTCATTCTATGTATACTTCAACTAGACTCTAAAAAAAAAATAATTTTCGAAGTCTATCAATTGATAAACTTTTTAATTCTCATTTTGTTTTATGGGCCTAAAGAAACTAGTTAACTTGTTCATGATTATTTAGCAAAATGTGCATCAAGCATTTCTATTGAAGAATACTCCTGTAAATATTGTTCACTCTTTTTAAAGTTAATATATTAATTATGAACTTGTTCAAAACGGGACATTAACTTTAATATTAATCGTTCACAAAGGTTGTTGAATTTGTTTGTTCTTTTGAGCTTGACTAAATTACTCATGCTTAATATTTAAAATTATTAACTTGTCCAAAAATATTTTGAAATTATAAACTAATAAACAACATTCAATACTTACTAAAATAAAAAAATAACGAAGAATAGTATCGTGTATGTTAGGTTATCATTCTTTGCACAATTTTATTGGCACCTCGGACTAAATTGTTATAGATTTATACATTGGTATTAATAGCTTTATGTACATCTCGCTCAAATTGTACCAACGTATGTGACGATGACAACAAATCGAATTAATTTTGTAAAATTCAAACTCAATTTTGGGTTATTTTATAATAATTTAATTCGACCCGAATTTACAACAAGTTCATTATATTCACGTTCTTATTTGCCTCGGCATCTAATTTTATTTATTTTTTAATTATAACAAAACTAATCGAATATGCACATATAAAATTAATTAAATAATTATATATTTACAATGAAATGATTTTCTCTCATCATTACATGCACGTACATAAAATATCTAAACATATTAAATCATTGAGCATAAAAATAAAATTAGTGCAATAATGTTTATGATAAATAATAAATAAACTCCAAATTAAAATATAATTTTGATTTTCTCGGTCAAATTAAAATAAAAATTGACTACTAATTTTCCACACGAATGTAATTGTTCTAGAATTCCGTTGACTAATTAAGGAGATTAAATTTAGTTTTTTATTGACTAATTTCGTTGACTAATTTTAAGATTTAAGTTTAGCTTTCATCATGATCACGTTATATATTATATAAAAATAAAATTTTAAAAATTACCAACTCAAATTTTTAAAAGATAAAAAATAAAATTTACGCGACAATTATAATTATATTATTATATAAAAATAAATATAATATGATAATATGTAATAATTATTTATTATTTATTATTAATTACAATTCATATAATTAATTTTTAAGATTCAATTAAATTATTAATTTTTTTTTTTATTTATTACAAAAAATAATTATTTTTCTTTTTAAAAAATTTAAAAAAAAAAATTGAAAACAATAGTAATAAAGACGGCACGCCGGTTGGATAGAAAGACTGAGACCCACACGTTATTGGCGAAATTTCACTTACTAGTTAGAAAATCAAGTTTCAGTGGCATTAATGTAATATTGAGGAAATGTTAGGGGCATTTATGGGATATAATTATATAAACTATATACCGAACGGTCATTATATAGCACGCAGGAAATTCATTTTGGGAAAACAGGGGACAGTTAAATGACTGCCTGCGCTTTGTTCATGGCGGAGAGAATCTGAAGTTAGCAACTGGAGGCTAAAAAAATAAATAAAAGTAATGAAACTTCTACTTGGAAGAATCAATTAAGGTACGAAATAGTTGATACCCAGTTAATTTTTTGTACCAAAAAGTAATTCTTTTTCTGGTTTTGAAGATGAAGATTTTGATTTCTTTTCTTCTTGGAATTTTCTGTGATTTCTGGGTTATTGGGTATTGTTTTTTGGTTCTGGGTTATGTAGTTCTATGTTGTTTGAATCAAATTTGAGATTCAAGTTGTTTGTTTTTTCGGCCACCGGACATGGGTTTGGTGTAAGGATTTTGTAAATGTTTTTTCTTTTTTTTTTTTTTGGGAGGTGGTGGGGGGAGGGGTGGGAGGGTGTTAAGATTTCTTAATAGGGATTTCTTTTTGGTTCTTGTTCTTGATTGATTTTAGTTGTAGAACTTTTTCTTTTTGTTGTTGAGCTCTTTTTTGTGGTCGTTTAGTTCGAAGTGAAACCTATGGTCACTTCGAATGAATTTATGGAGATGAGAATTTTTGTTGTCTGAATTCTCAATTCTTAAAATGAAGGTCGGCTTTTTTTTTTTTTTTTTTTGAATTTGATGTTTCCTGGTTAGCTTTTGATAATGGATTTGATTAGTTCATTAGCTTCTGATTAAATCTTTCAAGCTGTTTGTCATCACACAAATCTAGTTGATTCATGAATTTGGTGATTGAATTTTTTACTTATTTCTTTGATTCAATATAAAATCTAAATATATTAATGCTTTAGCATCAATTCCCATGTTCAGTTCTTTGGGTTAGCATGATGGACCCTAACTATTCCTTTTTCCTTCCAAAAAGTTCCTCTTTCCCCCTTTTACCTTTATGTTTCATTTTGTGGGAGAGTCAAAATTTGTGGCAGGCTAATGATTTCTACTTTCGGACACGTTATTAGCATTTAGTTAATGTTCATTGTGTCGATTTTCAGCTGAGGAAGTGGTATATTATTTTGTCAGAGTTAAATTCTTGTAGGATTGAATGAAGGATGTTCTTAATATTCAGGGCCGCTGATTTTGAGATCTATTCAAATTAGTATCAGCATTTTGAATCATTTCCCAGTTTTTAACTAGTTTCTGATGCAAAGACCAGTTGCCTCGTTGAAAACTTTCTCCCTGGTTTCTGTTTGGTAGATAAAATGTTTCTTTATGTAGCTCTATTCATCTGTGGATTTCTTTTCCTTATAATTTTCATTTCGGTGCTATGCAATGTATATGGCTTACCATGTATAGTTGCTCTAGAACCTAAATTTGAACACAATGTTCGGATGCTTATTTGAGTAAAAACAAATGCTTATTTGAGTTACAAAGAATATGGTAGGGAGTCAGGGACACAAGTCTTTCAGCAATTTGCATCGCTTAGGATGAGGTTTTTTCTGAGTGAGTCGTTTTGGTGTATCCAAATATTGAAGCTGCTTAGCTTACAATCATATTATACTCTTTTCTATTCCCACCATACAATTCCCTCTAGTGGTACTAAATATGATATTGTCCTCTTGCTTGTGAGGCCATAGGTTTTGTCTTTCAGTATTTTATCATCTGCTGTTTCAGAATTTGGATCATTATTGATCTGTTATTGAAAACGTCTGACATTGATTTTCCACTTTGATTAAAAACTTTCCTTTCTCCTTAATATCAACGATTTACTAAGTTTGTTTCTTTCTTTTACAGATAAATTGTGATCCTTTTAATACACATATTATACGTAATAAAAGAAGTAGTTGATAGCTGGCGCGAAGAAAGAAATCGATTGGCTGACCAGAAGTAGGCGGACTTGTAACTGCCAATTTGCTTATTGTTATCATGTTGCATTTGTTCAAGTGATCTGCTGAGTTGGATTACTGCTGGTACAGCATCTTAGTAACTAGTTTTAGATGCAAACATCTCAGCAACATCAAAGTTCAGCAGGCATCAATGGCTTGTACCACAAGCCTGTGCAAGACATTCAACCCTATTATTTGCAAAATCTTCAAATTTTAGACAACAATATGTGCTCAGAGTCTGGCAGCCAAGGAACCAGTGTCTCTTTCCAGACATACAAAGAGCAATTCTTTACGCTGGAATCATCTACGACAGCTGCTGGTTTCCTTGGCTATGATTCGCCTTCTGCTGTGAGTGTTTCATCTAGCAAGAGTCCGTTTTCTCCTCAAGGTTCTCATTCATGCCTCTCGGATCCTCATCATTCCTCTGACAATCCTTATGGATCGCCAATCAGTGGGTCTTCCGTGGCTGGTGATGGTGGTAAATTGAAGCACAAGCTGAGGGAATTGGAAATTACGCTGCTTGGTCCTGAATCTGACATTGTTGACACTTGTAACTGCTGCTTCAATAATGGGATCCACCAAGCCAGTTCTATAACAAATTTGAACTGGGAGATGATCCCCATGTTAGACTTGAAGCAGATGCTCGTTCTCTGTGCTCAGAAAGTTTCTGATGGTGATCTTGTGACTGCAGTTGGTCTTATGAATAAGTTGGAGCAAATGGTGTCCGTCTCCGGGGAACCAATCCAACGTTTGGGTGCTTATATGTTGGAAGGGCTTCGAGCAAGGTTGGAATCATCTGGGAGTAATATCTATAGAGCATTGAAGTGCAAAGAACCAACGAGCAAAGAACTAATGTCTTACATGAGTATCCTCTTTCAGATTTGCCCATATTGGAAGTTTGCTTACACATCAGCTAACGTTGTGATTAAGGAAATGATGCAACATGAGCCTCGGATTCACATAATCGATTTTCAGATTGCACAGGGCACCCAGCATATGATGCTAATTAAAGATCTTGCAACACGTCCTGGGGGACCCCCACTTCTCCGGATAACTGGCTTGGATGATTCTCAGTCAAATCATGCCCGAGGTGGAGGACTCCATATCGTGAAGGAAAGGCTTTCTAAGTTTGCTGAGTCGTACAACGTTCCATTTGAGTTTCATGATGCCACCATGTATGATTGTGAGGTTGAGTTGGAACATCTTAAAGTCCAACCTGGGTACGCATTGGCTGTGAATTTTCCTTACGTGTTGCATCACATGCCAGATGAGAGTGTCAGCATTTGGAATCACAGAGACCGGCTCTTGAGGCTGGTTAAGAGTCTATCACCCAAGGTTGTGACTCTTGTTGAGCAAGAATCCAACACTAACACTTCCCCTTTTTTCTCAAGATTCCTAGAGACATTAGATTATTATGCTGCAATGTTTGAGTCAATCGACGGTGGTTGCCCAAGAGATGACAAGCAGAGGATCAGCGCAGAGCAGCATTGCGTGGCTAGGGACATAGTTAACATGATAGCTTGCGAGGGACCTGAGAGAATAGAACGACATGAACTACTCGGAAAATGGAGGTCAAGATTTATGATGGCGGGATTTAGTCCTTGCCCATTGAGTCCCTCAGTGAGATATTCAGCGGGAGAAGTACTGAAGGATTTCGATAAGAATTATGCCCTGGAAGTTAGGGATGGAGCTCTTTACCTTAAATGGAAGATGAGAGGTATGGCAACCTCTTCTGCCTGGAGGTGAAAATACACACAAAGCGAGTCTACCCTGTAGGATCTCTAACTTTTAGTGCCGTGAGCTTTTGGGATACATGTAACTTCATAGGATCAATACTATATATATATATATATTTCTCTTTCTCCTATATGCAATGTAAGATATAGGCAAGGATTTTTCATCCCAGAATTTCAGTGTACATGTTCAATGAAGAAACTTCTGCTTTCTTACCAGAGAAGAAAAGAGAATTAGTACACTGCATTTCATCATTTTGTGACCTTGTGCCTGTCTTTTTCAGTATTGAATAATGTCTTTCAAACTTTATTGACTGTCAGAAGAAAGTAAACCCGATTTCGAACAAAAATCTCTCGTATAAATTGTATTTTACTCGATATTTATAAACAATATTTTGGAAATAAAATTCTGAATTCATGGTTAACAATTGTAAATGACATTTTAATCTTGTAATCATATTTTTTAAATAATCTTTTACAAAATTTTTATATATTTTAGTAATTATATAACGCGTTATAATAATAAAAACACAACTAATAATATCATAATATCTCGATGATATTTAAGACGAGTAATTCAATTTTAATTATGTTCTCTAATAAAAAATAATTCATAATTGTGATCATAAAAGGTTGATTAAATTTAATTTAGGTGGGGGAAAAAATTGTGATTTAGTATTTCCCCTCCTTATATTTAATAATAAAAATAGAACATATCTACATAAAAATGGGAATTTGTCGAACTGTGAAACCGAAACGTTTCTGAAACGGCTATGGAGGAATAAAGTGAACGAAACGGGTAAGCCCCTAATTAAGGAATCAAACGTGGCAATTAAAACAGATAATATGGTGTTAAAAATTATGACTTTTTACTGGCTTGCCAAAATTTGCAACGACAAGGACCATATTTGCCTCAGCCCCGATTCTCTCCCCTTCCTCGTTGATTATCGGCGATTTCACTCCCTTCATCCTGTTTTCTCGCTCTCTTGCAGAACTCAAATCTGTAATTCAGGTCAGCTTCCATTTTCAATTCTTGTCTCCTTCTTCTTCTTCTTCTTCTTCCTGTATTTTGGCAAAAAAAATCAGTTTATGCAAGCCAAAACTTGTTTTACCGTCCTATAATGATTAATCTCTTACTGGGTATCAATAATTGATCTGGGTTTTCATTTTCATGTATTATTTTTGGGGTATGTACAACTAGCTTGAAGCTTAAATCAAAAGCATGGTTGTAAGTTAACCTTCAGGTGTTTGTTGCTGTTTTTTTTTTTTTTTAGATATCGGTTCTGTTTGGCATTCTGGTTTCAGGGTTCGGTTTTGCTGATGGGCCTGTCCTGATATTTACCCTTTTGTTGTGATGTTACGCAAATGCTGCTTCAATGGTGTTTTTGGTGGCTGGTCTCATGGATGGGAATCAATCTCCATGAAAATCCTATTTGTTTTGAACTTCAATGGCTGCTCAGTTTTGAGTTTTGTTTGATAAGAGTGCTTGAAGATGTTTTATGCACCCAAATGATACTTTTGAAAGGGATTTTAGTATCAGAATTATCGGGGAAGAATGGCGTATAAGGCATGACGGTAGCTCTTTCACATTGTTGGAACTTTCCACCTAGATTACATTTTATTGGGTGGTTGTTTATGTGCTTATATTGGGGAGAAATGGAGAAAAAATAGTTACTTTGTCATCATTTTTTTTAATTTGTTGAGTATGCTCATGATAAATATTCTGGGTTTGATTGATCATGTTCTGTTTCTGTGGATGTCTATGGAATCAATATAGATTTTCTTATAAGAATCATGAAAATGCTGTGTGATTTCCTATGCTTTTTCTTGGTAGAAAGTTTTGTTCTTGGGATTGTTTTGGTCTATGCCGTGTTTAAGCCCTTTGAGCTTCCTTTAACTTTTCTGTTTGGTTTCCTAGAAATCCATGGTGTTGATTTATCATGTTATTGCAGGGTAATTGGCTGAGGTGTAGTTAAGATTGAGTAGCTGTTGAATGCTGGCTGAAGACTTGGATGGCCATGGAAGAGTTATCAGACAGATCCGAGCTAAGCAGACTACGAAAAGAGCAAGAAAGAGAAAGGCGCCGTCTCCGCGACCGGCAAAGAAGACAATCGATGAGCCTTGAGGAAAGAGAAAAGCATCTTGCTAGGCGTCGAAGAAACTATCAATTGCGGAGACAAAGAGCTGAAAGTGCTCGGCTAGACCCACATATCCAACTGGCGGTGAATGGTGAAATGCTTAATGGCCATGATCATCAAGTGTTAAACTTTGTATCAAATATTAACACAGAATGCAATGGTGGTCTCCCTGTTGGATCTGAACAAGGAAATGAAATAGAATTTACGAAATCCCATAGTGAGTTTTTAAATTTCTCTTTATGCATTGTATAACTCAGTAAACCAATTAATCTATAGGCTTTATTTCCTAGAGATTCCTGCATGACAAAGTATTTATGGAAGATTATGTAAAGTTTACAAATTCTGTGTGTTTTTATCTAATAGGTTTGGAAGTTCCAGCTCATAAAATGCCTAAATTCCCTGGCAGGCTACGGTTAAATCGTTTAAAGCATCTTGCACGAACAATAAACGATCCTAGGGATGAACCTGTTGATGATCACAGAATCACAACCGATTCGATGGCAAAAATGGATGTGTCTCCCAATTGTAAGATGATCCTTCTCGGTTTTTAGTATCCCTAACTGTTGGTTAACATAGCTGCAGTTTTATATGGTCTCTTTCCTTGTCTTGATTTTGAACTAGTGATGAATATTTCAGGTATATCATCCAATGGATTACGTCTAAATCGCGTTAAACGGATTGCACGGACATTAAATTCTACCATTAAAGAGAATCCTCACAGAGGCCTGGATCAAAGCAAAATAGAAGGTATGAATTTGTATGTCTTGTTTGTTAGAAGTACAAGCAGATTTATTTGAGTAGAAATGACCTTCCATGCCAAGGATTTAAAAGGATGATTTCTTAATTTCCCATAGTTGATAACGAGAATCAATCACTCATTTGGTTCAATTTTCATTTGATCTGTTTATCGTGCTCATTAGAATACTTTTTACATGTAGAATTAGACAATCATTGTCTGGTTACAAGTCAATCTAATTTACTCTTATGTTGAATTCTTTGGAGATGAGTTTCTAATTCCAACTTGGCTTGGTAGAAATATTCATGCTGCTCAATTGAAAGTGGAATGTGCTATTATTATTCCAATCTTTTCCTATTTCTATTCTATTACTATGACTATTTCTTGAAATTAGCATTTAAAACCAAAAGTAGCCTAAAGCTATGTTTGAAGAAATCCAAGATTTTTATGAAATTTATTTGTAAATCCATACTTAGTTCATGTGTATATGAGCGGTACCCCCTTTGGCGCCATGCTAATTTGTACTGAAATTTTTCTTTTGAAAAAAAAAAAAATGCTTACTTAGTTCAAGTGGAAGATCGTAAAAATTATTGCAAAAATGATAGGAAAATGAATTCATGTGGAAGTTCACTTAAAATCGGAATTTACATTACAAATTCATTCAATTGATAAAATTTGGAATCTATTGTTCAAATTTCATGTGAGATTTCATATTTTGTCATCTTACTATAATTTACAACTTACAACCTCTCTTAACTAAACTATGTATGGATTTGCAAATGAATATCATAACATTTGCAGACTTGTTCCAAGCATAACCTAAAATTATAAGGTAATAGAGCGACAAAGAAAGCCCTGATTCTTGGTTTCGTTTTTGTTTGGCAAAGTGCCCTTTCTTATGGGTTATTTTGTGTTTTCATTAATTGTATGTTCCTTTCCATTTTGTTTGAATAATATTTCACATTGAGATAAAGGAAAACAACATTTAGAGGTGAAGATGCTAAAGATTGGAGTGAAAATTTTTGGGAACTTGTTATTTAAATGGATTGCTTCTTGTGGGTGATGCATTGTTTGCCAAGATAACTTGACAAGAAATTTTTCTCAGAGGAGTTCCATAAGTATTTTCATGTGAATTGTCAGGATGAACATCTTCCATACTACAGAAGAAAGGGAATATTTTCTTCAGCTTTATACAAGGATAAAATCTACTCAACACAACCTGAGAGTTCCCTGATTAAAGAACATGTAAGTAGATTATTCATGTGCTTATGTTGGTGATCATGTTCTATATACGTTCAACTTGGTACTTGCTTTCATGTCAACAAGGTTTTCCTCTTTTGAGATTGTTTATTCTCACTTGATTAAATTGTTTTTTAGCTCAAGCACAATTTATGTTCCTCTAAAAAAAGTACAAGTTCTACTAAACTTTGGTTATGATCGATAAATAAGAAATTGCTGGGGTTGAAGGGAGAGCTAAAGGAGCCTTCTTTATTTGATGTTTCAATATTGCAGGGTGGAGAGATTTACTGTTATACAAGCCTTGTACATGGATACATACCAGAAGAATTGCTCCACAAGGGTTGTTGATATTTTCTTTTTGTTACATGATGATAGTAGGAAATTTATCCTGTGCAGGAAATTGATTTTACTGCCATATTTTTTGTTTTAGATACATATTTTTATTCTTAGGATTCAGGTATACATTTACTGTGGTGAGAATTAGTGAATACATTGATGAAGCAGAATATTCTTTGAACATTCTTCAGTAAGTCCTGTTAAATAATCTTAAGATTTCATTGCATATTGTAGTGATTTGGCATAATGTCAATAAACAGCTATCTATGAGCAGTCTAATCTGTTTGGCAAGTAAGAAAGTGAAAGAAAAGAGAGCGAAATAAGCGATGGACAGAGAGTGAAATTCCGATTCTTAGTTTTTGCATGCTTCAAATAATTATCAGGAACCAATCTAATTAACCGAAAAAATCCTTCCACGAAAGTGCTTGACAAATATTGCCAAACAAATTAATGATAAACTAAATGTGAATCAGATTGATCTTAGTAAGATGGTATAGAATATCTTCTCGAGCTGAAGCAATGACAACCCTAATGCTTTTTACAGGTGTAGCTGAAGAATTCCTGAAGAAATCACTACTTAGAGGTAATTTTGAGGAATACCCAGATGAAAAGCATGCATTATACTAAAGAGTTTTAAAAGAGTTATTGAAAAGATCCAATTACCAATAATTTTATTGATGGATGAGATGAAGGTTTTGGAGGAATCAAGAGGGATTAAGCTTCTAAATTTGCCTTCTCACAATTTTTTCTTTCTATTTTCCAGGAAATAACAAAAGGGTCCTTTATTATTGTACATGTGAAACTCATTACACCATTATGCACTTCTTCAAGTGTACGTTGTCCTTTTAAACTTAGCAAATTTTTTAAATGAAATTATCAATTTGATATATCGTCGGAACTGGGTAGCTTTATTATCATTGTTTTTTTATCATATATAATTACTGAAAGGAAACAACAAGAAGCTTTCATAGCTCAGTTGGTTAGAGCACCCGTTTAGTAAGCGGGAGGTCTTGAGTTCGACTCTCAATGAAAGCATTATTTTTTTTGTGCCTTTCAGAATTTTCTTTCCTGTGAGTACAGTCTCTTTGTTTATGGTAATATGGTGAAAGTGATGTTCAGATTAAATTTTCTGCATCTTTCCTTAATCAATCAAACACTATATAATCTGAGGATTAATATATATATATATATATATCATATAAGAATTAATTATTTTATGTCTAACCCAAAATTCAAACTGAAAAAATCCTGTCTAATCCAAATAATAAAAGATCATTGACCCAATATATAAACTAACATAATTAATGAACTCAAAACACCCTTGTAATTGCCCAAGTGAAATATAAGAAAAGAAAATGAATTTGATCAGAAGGGAGAAAAGAAAATTGACCTGGCTTGAATTCATCCCTCTAATCTTCCACATTCAGGGTAACTACTAATCTAAAACAACACAATTATAGGATTCATATGTACATTCTTTCCTGGGATAACCCATTGGATTCTTGTCCCAAATTAGAGCCATTCAATATGATGATTCCTAAATCATCTACAGTGCAGTAATCTGTCATATCGTGATTGGATATCATATTGTGACCAGACAATGTCGAGATGAAGATTCACATTTTCTACAACGAAAGAGAGCTGAACTAAACATGTAAGCCACACTGCACGTTCTGCGAGTCCAGTAAAGTTCTAGCAGCTTCTATGACTCCTTGTCCGCTGACATAGTGCTGTCGGCACACAGGCATGTAAACTTCAGCCCCGCCAATCAGCTCCTTCTGAGTCTCCTCCGTCTTTCTTAAAGTAAAAAAGGCTCGTTTACCACAAACTTCACATCGAGCCGTTAACTTGGTCACTGAATCAGCAAGAGGAATTATGTCCAGTACAGAGCCAAAGCTCTTCCTGCCATCCATAGTTGAATCCACAATCAGAGGATTAGAAATAGTTTCAGAGGATCTTGATGGTGTCATGTGCTTAAATATAGATGAGGCAAAACTAGGAGTTTCCATTAATAATGGATAGATTGGAAAAAAAAATAATACCTCAAGTAATCACCATCTAGACCTGCAACTATTACTGTTTTACCGTCATAATCAGCAGCTTCCCGGCAGAAATCATAGAGATCTTCGAAGAATTGAGCTTCATCAATGCCAATCACATCTAGCTGCAACCACAAACTGATCATTAAAAGATATTGCACAGAACCAAAACAAACTCAATTCAAAATTACAACAAAAGAAAAAATTCCAATTAAATGAGAGAAATCTTTCATAAACTTGGACTAAGAAAGATTCGCCTTGTATTTTCCATAAACAACTTTTGATATGACAAAAACTGATCCAATTGAACCTACAAAGTGAATGATAGATAACCCAGACAACCGAATAACACCCAGATGCTTGTTATTTGAAAAAGAGAAGAAAACTCTCGACCCAACATTGCCCAAACCCAAATAAACCGAACTTAAAATAATTTAAACCTAAAAACTTGAGTATAACCATAACCGATTCCGCACTGAAATTGAATCAAAACTATCTGAATATTAAAATAATATTAATATTAATGTTAATTTTACTACAGGAAGAAGTAAAAAAGATAATATTTCCACCAAGTTTAGCATGATAAAGCATGAAACCGAAACCTGAACAACCCAAAACCCAAATGGATCAAAGAAGAGCCAAAACCCCAAACGGCCCAAAACTTGAAAGACCTGAGGATTTAATAACCTGGTAACCCAAATAACCCGATATGCAAAATTATTTTGGCTGCATCTAACCCAAACCTGAAAATTGCTGTCTCCAGAGACAATTAACTGAGATTACATTGTCTTTTAAATGAAGAAATCATGTGGCTATACATTCATGAAACGTCAACAGCAAGTACTGATTTCCTGTTATGTACCTGACCATAAGCATCCAAGCCAAACTTTTGTCTGAATGATGACAAATTGGCCAATGCCCAACATGGCAATTTCACCCCATCATGAGTCACTATTGAATGCGGATCATACCTCGTATCCTTGTTTGACTTTATTACTGCAACATTTCTGCAAGACAAACAGGAAAAGAGGTTGTGCTCCACTTTGAATAATCAATCTATAACTTTCCTCTTAAATTACAAATTTGATTAGAACTAAATTATTATTATTATTTTTATTAGAACTAAATTGTGTAGTATGAACTGCACTTGATTCTCCCAACTAAAAAGTTCAATGTCAAAATGAAATATCCAAAGAACTAGCGGCATTAAAAAGGAAAGATGACAAGCAAATCTGTACCAAAGAGTGAAATTTTCCAATTGAACAATCACATCTTATCAATATCAGGCCCAAATCATTAGAAGAGTCCTACCATACATAATAAAATAACTAGAGATGAGAAGACAGTTCAGCAAGCATGATCAAGCTGATAAATCAGGTATATATCAGTCAAATCAGAACTAATAGTTTCCAACACTCAATGAGTTCAAATAAGTGTGAAAAAATTGATTTTGGCAAACTTAAGAATCCCTCAAATAAATTCTAGAGGAATGCAAACTGAATTTTAACTTGCCACGTAAAGATAGAACAGCATGTCCAATCTCCCGTACCTATTGGGCTATTAGTTTTTCATTCCAGATTCCATATATTTCCTTGCAACTCTAAGGTCAAAGACCTTATCACTTTCAGAATCCTCAAATAGCTTGCTTGTTTGTAGAGAGCATGACAAAAGAGCTGCATGGGGAGACAGATTTCCAAAAAAAAACATGAGTTAATTGCCACTTAAATCAGGAACATAGCCTGCATCCTTTAAAATACAAGTAATCTCTTTAATCATTTCATAAATCTGGTCAGATTGTTTATGTGATTTATCACCCTTTAGGAAGAAGTTGACCTCTTCTTGAACCTCAATCCTGCTATAACCAGGCTCTTTTACCATCCCTGAATTCCTCATCATTCCTCTAACCTGAGCAACACTGTCCCAAAACCCAAATGAGGCATAAGCATTAGACAAGACAACATACTTCCCAGCATTTTCTGGTTCCAACTCAAAGTATCTTTTGGCTGCAAGCTCTACCAAATCTATGTCCCCATGAGTCCTGCAAGCCCCAAGCAAGGC